>NW_027672477.1:600000-849363 GCF_964165515.1 Mesoplodon bidens | reverse complement strand
AGGCTAGGGTTAGGGTTAGGGAACGGCAAGGCTTAGGGCACAGGTGAAGGTACGGAAACGTGGGAGGGTCGGGCTACGTGCTGACGCATGGGTCAGTGCCAGCGTACGGGCCAGGAGTAGGCAACGGCGTAGGATAAAGTGTAGGGCTGGTGGTGGATTTGCGTTCCTGGCTAGGGTTAGGGTTAGGGAACGGCAAGGCTTAGGGCACAGGTGAGGTTACGGAAACGTGGGAGGGTCGGGTTACGTGCAGACGCACGGGTCAGTGCCAGCATACGGGCCAGGAGTAGGCAACGGCGTAGGATAAAGTGTAGGGCTGGTGGTGGATTTGCGTTCTGGGCTAGGGTTAGGTTTAGGGAACGGCAAGGCTTAGGGCACAGGTCAGGGTACGGAAACGCGGGAGGGTAAGGCTACGTGCTGATGCACGGGTCAGTGCCAGAATACAGTCTAGGAGTAGGCAACGGCATATGGTAAGGTTTAGGGCTGGTGGTGGGTTTCCATTCCGGGCTAGGGTTAGGGTTAGGGAACGGCAAGGCTTAGGGCACAGGTGAGGGTACGGAAACGTTGGAGGGTCAGGCTACGTTTGACGCACGGGTCAGTGCCAGCGTACGGGCCAGGAGTAGGCAACGGCGTAAGGTAAGGTGTAGGGCTGGTGGTTGGTTTCCATTCCAGGCTAGGGTTAGGGTTAGGGAATGGCAAGCATTAGGGCACAGGTGAGGGTACGGAAACGTGGGAGGGTGAGGCTACGTGCTGACGCACGGGTCCGTGCCAGCGTACAGGCCAGGAATAGGCAACGGCGTAAGGTAAGGTGAAGGGCTTGTGGTTGATTTCCGTTACCGGCTAGGGTTAGGTTTAGGGAACGGCAAGGCTTAGGGCACAGGTGAGGGTACGGAAACGTGGGAGGGTCAGGCTACGTGGTGACGCACGGGTCAGTGCCAGCGTACGGGCCAGGAGTAGGCAACGGCGTAGGGTAAGGTGTAGGGCTGGTGGTGGGTTTCCATTCCGGGCTAGGGTTAGGGTTAGGGAACGGCAAGGCTTAGGGCACAGGTGAGGGTACGGAAACGTGGGAGGGTCAGGCTACGTGCTGACGCACGGGTCAGTGCCAGCGTACGGGCCAGGAGTAGGCAACGGCGTAAGGTAAGGAGTAGGACTGGTGGTTGGTTTCCGTTCCAGGCTAGGGTTAGGGTTAGGGAACGGCAAGGCTTAGGGCACATGTGAGGGTACGGAAACGAGGGAGGGTCGGGCTACGTGCTGACGCACGGTTCAGTGCCAGCGTACGGGCCAGGAATAGGGTACGGTGTAAGGTAAGGTGTAGGGCTGGTTGTGGGTTTCCGTTCCGGGCTAGGTTTAGGGTTAGGGAACGGCAAGGTTTAGGGCACAGGTGAGGGTACGGAAACGTGGGAGGGTCAGGCTACGTGCTGACGCACGGGTCAGTGCCAGCGTACGGGCCAGGGGTAGGGTACGGCGTAAGGTAAGGTGTAGGGCTTGTGGTTGATTTCCGTTCCCGGCTAGGGTTAGGGTTAGGGAACGGCAAGGCTTAGGGCACAGGTGAGGGTACGGAAACTTGGGAGGGTCGGGCTACGTGCTGACGCACATGTCAGTGCCAGCGTACGGGCCAGGAGTAGGCAACGGCGTAGGATAAAGTGTACGGCTGGTGGTGGATTTGCGTTCCGGGCTAGGGTTAGGGTTAGGGAACGGCAAGGCTTAGGGCACAGGTGAAGTTACGGAAACGTGGGAGGGTCAGGCTACGTGCTGACGCACGGGTCAGTGCCAGCGTACGGGCCAGGAGTAAGCAACGGCGTAAGGTAAGGTGTAGGGCTGGTGGTTGGTTTCCGTTCCAGGCTAGGGTTAGGGTTAGGGAACGGCAAGGCTTAGGGCACAGGTGAGGGTACGGAAACGTGGGAGGGTCGGGCTACGTGCTGACGCACGTGTCAGTGCCAGCGTACGGGCCAGGAGTAGGCAACGGCGTAGGATAAAGTGTATGGCTGGTGGTGGATTTGCGTTCCGGGCTAGGGTTAGGGTTAGGGAACGGCAAGGCTTAGGGCACAGGTGAGGGTACGGAAACGTGGCAGGGTCAGGCTACGTGCTGACGCACAGCTCAGTGCCAGCGTACAGGTCAGGAGTAGGGTACCGCGTAAGGAAAAGTGTAGGGCTGGTGGTGGGTTTCTATTCCGGGCTAGGGTTAGGGTTAGGGAACGGCAAGGCTTAGGGCACAGGTGAGGGTACGGAAACGTGGGAGGGTCAGGCTACGTGCTGACGCATGTGTCAGTGCCAGCGTACGGGTCAGGAGTAGGGTACGGCGTAAGGTAAGGTGTAGGGCTGGTGGTGGGTTTCTATTCCGGGCTAGGGTTAGGGTTAGGGAACGGCAAGGCTTAGGGCACAGGTGAGGGCACGGAAACGTGGGAGGGTCAGGCTACGTGCTGACGCACGGGTCAGTGCCAGCGTACGGGCCAGGAGTAGGCAACGGCTTAAGGTAGGGTGTAGGGCTGGTGGTGGGTTTCTATTCCGGGCTAGGGTTAGGGTTAGGGAACGGCAAGGCTTAGGGCACAGGTGAGGGTACAGAAACGTGGGAGGGTCGGGCTACGTGCTGACGCACGGGTCAGTGCCAGCATACGGGTCAGGAGTAGGCAACGACGTAGGATAAAGTGTAGGGCTGGTGGTGGGTTTCCATTCCGGGCTATGGTTAGGGTTAGGGAACGGCAACGCTTAGGGCACAGGTGAGGGTACGGAAACGTGGGACGGTCAGGGTACGTGCTGACGCACGGGTCAGTGCCAGCGTACCGGCCAGGAGTAGGCAACGGCTTAAGGTAAGGTATAGGGCTGGTGGTGGGTTTCTATTCCGGGCTAGGGTTAGGGTTAGGGAACGGCAAGGCTTAGGGCACAGGTGAGGGTACAGAAACGTGGGAGTGTCGGGCTACGTGCTGACGCACGGGTCAGTGCCAGCGTACGGGCCAGGAGTAGGCAACGGCTTAAGGTAAGGTGTAGGGCTGGTGGTGGGTTTCTATTCCGGGCTAGGGTTAGGGTTAGGGAACGGCAAGGCTTAGGGCACAGGTGAGGGTACAGAAACGTGGGAGGGTCGGGCTACGTGCTGAAGCACGGGTCAGTGCCAGCGTACGGGCCAGGAGCAGGCAACGGCGTAGGATAAAGTGTAGGGCTGGTGGTGGATTTGCGTTCGGGGCTAGGGTTAGGGTTAGGGAACGGCAAGGCTTAGGGCACAGGTGAGGGTACGGAAAAGTGGGAGGGTCAGGCTACGTGCTGACGCACAGGTCAGTGCCAGCGTACAGGTCAGGAGTAGGGTACGGCGTAAGGTAAGGTGTAGGGCTGGTGGTGGGTTTCTATTCCGGGCTAGGTTTAGGGTTAGGGAACGGCAAGGCATAGGGCACAGGTGAGGGTACGGAAACGTGGGAGGGTCAGGCTTCGTGCTGACGCACGGGTCAGTGCCAGCGTTCGGGTCAGGAGTAGGTTATGGCGTAAGGTAAGGTGTAGGGCTGGTGGTGGGTTTCCGTTCCGGGCTAGGGTTAGGGTTAGGGAACGGCAAGGCTTAGGGCACAGGTGAAGGTACGGAAACGTGGGAGGCTCGTGCTACGTGCTAACGCACGTGTCAGTGCCAGCGTACGGGCCAGGAGTAGGCAACGGCGTAGGATAAAGTGTAGGCTGGTGGTGGATTTGCGTTCTGGGCTAGGGTTAGGGTTAGGGAATGGCAAGGCTTACGGCACAGGAGAGGGTACGGAAACGCCAGAGTGTAAGGCTATGTGCTGATGCACGGGGCAATGCCAGAGTACAGGCCAGGAGTAGGCAACGGCATAGGATAAAGTGTAGGGCTGGTGGTGGGTTTCTATTCCGGGCTAGGGTTAGGGTTAGGGAACGGCAAGGCTTAGGGCACAAGTGAGGGTACGGAAACGTGGGAGGGTCAGGCTACGTACTGACGCACGTTTCAGTGCCAGCGTACGGGCCAGGAATAGGGTACGGCGTAAGGTAAGGTGTAGGGCTGGTGGTGGGTTTCCATTCCGGGCTAGGGTTAGGGTTAGGGAACGGCAAGGCTTAGGGCACAGCTGAGGGTACGGAAACGTGGGAGGGTCAGGCTACGTGCTGACGCACTGGTCAGTGCCAACGTACGGGCCAGGAGTAGGGTACGGCGTAAGGTAAGGTGTAGGGCTTGTGGTTGATTTCCGTTCCAGGCTAGGGTTAGGGTTAGGGAACGGCAAGGCTTAGGGCAAAGGAGAGGGTACGGAAACGTGGGAGGGTCGGGCCCCGTGCTGACGCACGGGTTAGTGCCAGCATACGGGCCAGGAGTAGGCAACGGCTTAGGATAAAGTGTAGGGCTGGTGGTGGGTTTCCATTCCGGGCTAGGGTTAGGGTTAGGGAACGGCAACGCTTAGGGCACAGGTGAGGGTACGGAAACGTGGGAGGGTCAGGCTACGTGCTGACGCACGGGTCAGTGCCAGCGTACGGGCCAGGAGTAGGCAACGGCTTAAGGTAAGGTGTAGGGCTGGTGGTGGGTTTCTATTCCGGGCTAGGGTTAGGGTTAGGGAACGGCAAGGCTTAGGGCACAGGTGAGGGTACAGAAACGTGGGAGGTTCGGGCTACGTGCTGACGCACGGGTCAGTGCCAGCGTACGGGCCAGGAGTAGGCAACGGCTTAAGGTAAGGTGTAGGGCTGGTGGTGGGTTTCTATTCCGGGCTAGGGTTAGGGTTAGGGAACGGCAAGGCTTAGGGCACAGGTGAAGGTACAGAAACGTGGGAGGGTCGGGCTACGTGCTGACGCACGGGTCAGTGCCAGCGTACGGGCCAGGAGTACGCAACGGCGTAGGATAAAGTGTAGGGCTGGTGGTGGATTTGCATTCGGGGCTAGGGTTAGGGTTAGGGAACGGCAAGGCTTAGGGCACAGGTGAGGGTACGGAAACGTGGGAGGGTCAGGCTACGTGCTGACGCACAGGTCAGTGCCAGCGTACAGGTCAGGAGTATGGTACGGCGTAAGGTACCGTGTAGGGCTGGTGGTGGGTTTCTATTCCGGGCTAGGGTTAGGGTTAGCGAACGGCAAGGCTTAGGGCACAGGTGAGGGCACGGAAACGTGGGAGGGTCAGGCTACGTGCTGACGCACAGGTCAGTGCCAGCGTACGGGTCAGGAGTAGGGTATGGCGTAAGGTAAGGTGTAGGGCTGGTGGTGGGTTTCTATTCCGGGCTAGGGTTAGGGTTAGGGAACGGCAAGGCTTAGGGCACAGGTGAGGGTACGGAAACGTGGGAGGGTCAGGCTACGTGCTGACGCACGGGTCAGTGCCAGCGTACTGGCCAGGAGTAGGCAACGGCGTAGGATAAAGTGTAGGGCTGGTGGTTGATTTCCGTTCCGGGCTAGTGTTAGGGTTAGGGAACGGCAAGGCTTAGGGCACAGGTGAGGTTACGGAAACGTGGGAGGGTCAGGCTACGTGCTGACGCTCGGGTCAGTGCCAGCGTACGGGCCAGGAGTAAGCAACGGTGTAAGGTAAGGTGTAGGGCTCGTGGTTGGTTTCCGTTCCAGGCTAGGGTTAGGGTTAGGGAACGGCAAGGCTTAGGGCACAGGTGAGGGTACGGAAACGTGGAAGGGTCAGGCTACGTGCTGACGCACAGGTCAGTGCCAGCGTACATGTCAGGAGTAGGGTACGGCGTAAGGAAAAGTGTAGGGCTGGTGGTGGGTTTCTATACCGGGCTATGGTTAGGGTTAGGGAACGGCAAGGCTTAGGGCACAGGTGAGGGTACGGAAACGTGGGAGGGTCAGGCTACGTGCTGACGCACGTGTCAGTGCCAGCGTACGGGTCAGGAGTAGGGTACAGCGTAAGGTAAGGTGTAGGGCTGGTGGTGGCTTTCTATTCCCGGCTAGGGTTAGGGTTAGGGAACGGCAAGGCTTAGGGCACAGGTGAGGGTACGGAAACGTGGGAGGGTCAGGCTACGTGCTGACGCACGGGTCAGTGCCAGCGTACGGCCCAGGAGTAGGCAACGGCTTAAGGTAGGGTGTAGGGCTGGTGGTGGGTTTCTATTCCGGGCTAGGGTTAGGGTTAGGGAACGGCAAGGCTTAGGGCACAGGTGAGGGTACAGAAACGTGGGAGGGTCGGGCTACGTGCTGACGCACGGGTCAGTGCCAGCATACGGGTCAGGAGTAGGCAACGGCGTAGGATAAAGTGTAGGGCTGGTGGTGGGTTTCCATTCCGGGCTAGGGTTAGGGTTAGGGAACGGCAAGGCTTAGGGCACAGGTGAGGGTACAGAAACGTGGGAGGGTCGGGCTACGTGCTGACGCACGGGTCAGTGCCAGCGTACGGGCCAGGAGTAGGCAACGGCGTAGGATAAAGTGTAGGGCTGGTGGTGGATTTGCGTTCGGGGCTAGGGTTAGGGTTAGGGAACGGCAAGGCTTAGGGCACAGGTGAGGGTACGGAAACGTGGGAGGGTCAGGCTACGTGCTGACGCACAGGTCAGTGCCAGCGTACTGGTCAGGAGTAGGGTACGGCGTAAGGTAAGGTGTAGGGCTGGTGGTGGGTGTCTATTCCGGGCTAGGGTTAGGGTTAGGGAACGGCAAGGCATAGGGCACAGGTGAGGGTACGGAAACGTGGGAGGGTCAGTCTACGTGCTGACGCACGGGTCAGTGCCAGCGTACGGGTCAGGAGTAGGTTATGGCGTAAGGTAAGGTGTAGGGCTGGTGGTGGGTTTCTATTCCGGGCTAGGGTTAGGGTTAGGGAACGGCAAGGCTTAGGGCACAGGTGAGGGTACGGAAACGTGGGAGGGTCGGGCTACGTGCTGACGCACGGGTCAGTGCCAGCGTACGGGCCAGGAGTAGGCAACGATGTAGGATAAAGAGTAGGGCTGGTGGTGGATTTGCATTCCGGGCTAGGGTTAGGGTTAGGGAACGGCATGGCTTAGGGCACAGGTGAGGGTACGGAAACGTGGGAGGGTCAGGCAACGTGCTGACGCACGGTTCAGTGCCAGCGTACGGGCCAGGAATAGGGTACGGCGTAATGTAAGGTGTCAGGCTGGTGGTGGGTTTCCATTCCGGGCTAGGGTTAGGGTTAGGGAACGGCAAGGCTTAGGGCACAGGTGAAGGTACGGAAACGTGGGAGGCTCGTGCTACGTGCTGACGCACGGGTCAGTGCCAGCGTACGGGCCAGGAGTAGGCAACGGCATAGGATGAAGTGTAGGCTGGTGGTGGATTTGCGTTCTGGGCTAGGGTTAGGGTTAGGGAACGGCAAGGCTTAGGGCACAGGAGAGGGTACGGAAACGCCAGAGTGTAAGGCTACGTGCTGATGCACGGGGCAGTGCCAGAGTACAGGCCAGGAGTAGGCAACGGCGTAGGGTAAGGTGTAGGGCTGGTGGTGGGTTTCCATTCCGGGCTAGGGTTAGGGTTAGGGAACGGCAAGGCTTAGGGCACAGGTGAGGGTACGGAAACGTGGGAGGGTCAGGCTACGTGCTGACGCACGGGTCAGTGCCAGCGTACGGGCCAGGTGTAGGCAACGGCGTAAGGTAAGGAGTAGGGCTGGTGGTTGTTTTCCGTTCCAGGCTAGGGTTAGGGTTAGGGAACGGCAAGGCTTAGGGCACAGGTGAGGGTACGGAAACGTGGGAGGGTCGGGCTACGTGCTGATGCACGGGTCAGTGCCAGCGTACTGGCCAGGAGTAGGCAACGGCGTAGGATAAAGTGTAGGGCTGGTGGTGGATTTGCGTTCAGGGCTAGGGTTAGGGTTAGGGAACGGCAAGGCTTAGGGCACAGGTGAGGGTACGGAAGCGTGGGAGGGTCAGGCTACGTGCAGACGAACAGGTCAGTGCCAGCGTACGGGTCAGGAGAAGGTTACGGCGTAAGGTAAGGTGTAGTGCTGGTGGTGGGTTTCTATTCCGGGCTAGGGTTAGGGTTAGGGTACGGCAAGGCTTAGGGCACAAGTGAGGGTACGGAAACGTGGGAGGGTCAGGCTACGTGCTGACGCACGGTTCAGTGCCAGCGTACGGGCCAGGAATAGGGTACGGCGTAAGGTAAGGTGTAGGGCTGGTGGTGGGTTTCCATTCCTGGCTAGGGTTAGGGTTAGGGAACGGCAAGGCTTAGGGCACAGCTGAGGGCACGGAAACGTGGGAGGGTCAGGCTACGTGCTGACGCACGTGTCAGTGCCAGCGTACGGGTCAGGAGTAGGGTACGGCGTAAGGTAAGGTGTAGGGCTGGTGGTGGGTTTCTATTCCGGGCTAGGGTTAGGGTTAGGGAACGGCAAGGCTTAGGGCACAGGTCAGGGTACGGAAACGCGGGAGGGTAAGGCTACGTGCTGATGAACGGGTCAGTGCCAGAGTACAGGTCAGGAGTAGGCAACGGCGTAGGGTAAGGTGTAGGGCTGGTGGTTGGTTTCCGTTCCAGGCTAGGGTTAGGGTTAGGGAACGGCAAGGCTTAGGGCACAGGGGAGGGTACGGAAACGTGGGAGGGTCGGGCTACGTGCTGATTCACGGGTCCGTGCCAGCGTTCGGGCCAGGAGAGGGCAACGGCGTAAGGTAAGGTGTAGGGCTTGTGGTTGATTTCCGTTCCGGGATAGGGTTAGGGTTAGGGATCGGCAAGGCTTAGGGCACAGGTGAGGGTATGGAAACGTGGGAGGGTCGGGCTACGTGCAGACGCACGGGTCAGTGCCAGCGTACGGGCCAGGAGTAGGCAACGGCATAGGATAAAGAGTACGGCTGGTGGTGGATTTGCGTTCTGGGCTAGGGTTAGGGTTAGGGAACGGCAAGGCTTAGAGCACAGGTCAGGGTACGGAAACGCGGGAGGGTAAGGCTACGTGCTGATGCACGGGTCAGTGCCAGAGTACAGGCCAGGACTAGGCAACGGCGTAGGGTAAGGTGTAGGGCTGGTGGTGGGTTTTCATTCCGGGCTAGGATTAGCGTTAGGGAAAGGCAAGGCTTAGGGCACAGGTGAGGGTACGGAAACGTGGGAGGTTCAGGATACGTGCTGACGCACGGGTCAGTGCCAGCATATGTGCCAGGAGTAGGCAACGGCGTAAGGTAAGGTGTAGGGCTGGTGGTTGGTTTCCGTTCCAGGCTAGTGTTAGGGTTAGGGAACGGCAAGGCTTAGGGCACAGGTGAGGGTACGGAAACGTGGGAGTGTCGGGCTACGTGCTGACGCACGGGTCAGTGCCAGCGTACGGGCCAGGAGTAGGCAACGGCGTAGGATAAAGTGTAGGGCTAGTGGAGGATTTGCGTTCCAGGCTAGGGTTAGGGTTAGGGAACGGCAAGGCTTAGGGCACAGGTGAGGGTACGGAAACGTGGGAGTGTCGGGCTACGTGCTGACGCACGGGTCAGTGCCAGCGTGCGGGCCATGAGTAGGCAACGGCGTAGGATAAAGTGTAGGGCTGGTGGTGGATTTGCGTTCGGGGCTAGGGTTAGGGTTAGGGAACGGCAAGGCTTAGGGCACAGGTCAGGGTACGGAAACGTGGGAGGGTCAGGCTACGTGCTGACGCACAGGTCAGTGCCAGCGTACAGGTCAGGAATATGGTACGGCGTAAGGTAACGTGTAGGGCTGGTGGTGGGTTTCTATTCCGGGCTAGGGTTAGGGTTAGGGAACCGCAAGGCTTAGGGCACAGGTGAGGGCACGGAAACGTGGGAGGGTCAGGCTACGTGCTGACGCACGCGTCATTGCCAGCGTACGGGTCAGGAGTAGGGTATGGCGTAAGGTAAGGTGTAGGGCTGGTGGTGGGTTTCTATTCTGGGCTAGGGTTAGGGTTAGGGAACGGCAAGGCTTAGGGCACAGGTGAGGGTACAGAAACGTGGGAGGGTCGGGCTACGTGCTGACGCACGGGTCAGTGCCAGCGTACGGGCCAGGAGTATGCAACGGCGTAGGATAAAGTGTAGGGCTGGTGGTTGATTTCCGTTCCGGGCTAGTGTTAGGGTTAGGGAACGGCAAGGCTTAGGGCACAGGTGAGGTTACGGAAACGTGGGAGGGTCAGGCTACGTGCTGACGCACCGGTCAGTGCCAGCGTACGGGCCAGGAGTAAGCAACGGCGTAAGGTAAGGTGTAGGGCTGGTGGTTGGTTTCCGTTCCAGGCTAGGGTTAGGGTTAGGGAACGGCAAGGCTTAGGGCACAGGTGAGGGTACGGAAACGTGGGAGGGTCGGGCTACGTGCTGACGCACGTGTCAGTGCCAGCGTACGGGCCAGGAGTAGGCAACGGCGTAGGATAAAGTGTATGGCTGGTGGTGGATTTGCGTTACGGGCTAGGGTTAGGGTTAGGGAACGGCAAGGCTTAGGGCACAGGTGAGGGTACGGAAACGTGGGAGGGTCAGGCTACGTGCTGACGCACATCTCAGTGCCAGCGTACAGGTCAGGAGTAGGGTACGGCGTAAGGAAAAGTGTAGGGCTGGTGGTGGGTTTCTATTCCGGGCTATGGTTAGGGTTAGGGAACGGCAAGGCTTAGGGCACAGGTGAGGGTACGGAAACGTGGGAGGGTCAGGCTACGTGCTGACGCACGGGTCAGTGCCAGGGTACGGGCCAGGAGTAGGCAACGGCTTAAGGTAAGGTGTAGGGCTGGTGGTGGGTTTCTATTCCGGACTAGGGTTAGGGTTAGGGAACGGCAAGGCTTAGGGCACAGGTGAGGGTACAGAAACGTGGGAGGGTCGGGCTACGTGCTGACGCACGGGTCAGTGCCAGCATACGGGTCAGGAGTAGGCAACGGCGTAGGATAAAGTGTAGGGCTGGTGGTGGGTTTCCATTCCGGGCTAGGGTTAGGGTTAGGGAACGGCAACGCTTAGGGCACTGGTGAGGGTACGGAAACGTGGGAGGGTCAGGCTACGTGCTGACGCACGGGTCAGTGCCAGCCTACGGGCCGGGAGTAGGCAACGGCTTAAGGTAAGGTGTAGGGCTGGTGGTGGGTTTCTATTCCGGGCTAGGGTTAGGGTTAGGGAACGGCAAGGCTTAGGGCACAGGTGAGGGTACAGAAACGTGGGAGGGTCGGGCTACGTGCTGACGCACGGGTCAGTGCCAGCGTACGGGCCAGGAGTAGGCAACGGCTTAAGGTAAGGTGTAGGGCTGGTGGTGGGTTTCTATTCCGGGCTAGGGTTAGGGTTAGGGAATGGCAATGCTTAGGGCACAGGTGAGGGTACGGAAACGTGGGAGGGTTGGGCTACGTGCTGACGCACGGGTCAGTGCCAGCGTACGGGCCAGGAGTAGGCAACGGCGTAGGATAAAGTGCAGGGCTGGTGGTGGATTTGCGTTCCGGGCTAGGGTTAGGGTTAGGGAACGGCATGGCTTAGGGCAGAGGTGAGGGTACGGAAACGTGGGAGGGTCAGGCTACGTGCTGACGCACGGTTCAGTGCCAGCGTACGGGCTAGGAATAGGGTACGGCGTAATGTAAGGTTTCAGGCTGGTGGTGGGTTTCCGTTCCGGGCTAGGGTTAGGGTTAGGGAACGGCAAGGCTTAGGGCACAGGTGAAGGTACGGAAACGTGGGAGGCTCGTGCTACGTGCTGACGCACGGGTCAGTGCCAGCGTACGGGCCAGGAGTAGGCAACGGCGTAGGATGAAGTGTAGGCTGGTGGTGGATTTGCGTTCTGGGCTAGGGTTAGGGTTAGGGAACGGCAAGGCTTAGGGCACAGGAGAGGGTACTGAAACGCCAGAGTGTAAGGCTACGTGCTGATGCACGGGGCAGTGCCAGAGTACAGGCCAGGAGTAGGCAACGGCGTAGGGTAAGGTGTAGGGCTGGTGGTGGTTTTCCATTCCGGGCTAGGGTTAGGTTTAGGGAACGGCAAGGCTTAGGGCACAGGTGAGGGTACGGAAACGTGGGAGGGTCAGGCTACGTGCTGACGCACGGGTCAGTGCCAGCGTACGGGCCAGGTGTAGGCAACGGCGTAAGGTAAGGTGTAGGGCTGGTGGTTGTTTTCCGTTCCAGGCTAGGGTTAGGGTTAGGGAACGGCAAGGCTTAGGGCACAGGTGAGGGTACGGAAACGTGGGAGGGTCGGGCTACGTGCTGATGCACGGGTCAGTGCCAGCGTACTGGCCAGGAGTAGGCAACGGCGTAGGATAAAGTGTAGGGCTGGTGGTGGATTTGCGTTCCGGGCTAGGGTTAGGGTTAGGGAACGGCTAGGCTTAGGGCACAGGTGAGGGTACGGAAGCGTGGGAGGGTTAGGCTACGTGCAGACGAACGGGTCAGTGCCAGCGTACGGGTCAGGAGTAGGGTACGGCGTAAGGTAAGGTGTAGGGCTGGTGGTGGTTTTCTATTCAGGGCTAGTGTTAGGGTTAGGGAACGGCAAGGCTTAGGGCACAAGTGAGGGTACGGAAACGTGGGAGGGTCAGGCTACGTGCTGACGCACGGTTCAGTGCCAGCGTACGGGCCAGGAATAGGGTACGGCGTAAGGTAAGGTGTAGGGCAGGTGGTGGGTTTCCATTCCGGGCTAGGGTTAGGGTTAGGGAACGGCAAGGCTTAGGACACAGCTGAGGGCACGGAAACGTGGGAGGGTCAGCCTACGTGCTGACGCACGGGTCAGTGCCAGCGTACGGGTCAGGAGTAGGGTACGGCGTAAGGTAAGGTGTAGGGCTGGTGGTGGGTTTCTATTCCGGGCTAGGGTTAGGGTTAGGGAACGGCAAGGCTTAGGGCACAGGTCAGGGTACGGAAACGCGGGAGGGTAAGGCTACGTGCTGATGAACGGGTCAGTGCCAGAGTACAGGCCAGGAGTAGGCAACGGCGTAGGGTAAGGTGTAGGGCTGGTGGTTGGTTTCCGTTCCAGGCTAGGGTTAGGGTTAGGGAACGGCAAGGCTTAGGGCACAGGGGAGGGTACGGAAACGTGGGAGGGTCGGGCTACGTGCTGATTCACGGGTCCGTGCCAGCGTTCGGGCCAGGAGAGGGCAACGGCGTAAGGTAAGGTGTAGGGCTTGTGGTTGATTTCCGTTCCGGGATAGGGTTAGGGTTAGGGATCGGCAAGGCTTAGGGCACAGGTGAGGGTATGGAAACGTGGGAGGGTCGGGCTACGTGCAGACGCACGGGTCAGTGCCAGCGTACGGGCCAGGAGTAGGCAACGGCGTAGGATAAAGAGTACGGCTGGTGGTGGATTTGCGTTCTGGGCTAGGGTTAGGGTTAGGGAACGGCAAGGCTTAGGGCACAGGTCAGGGTACGGAAACGCGGGAGGGTAAGGCTACGTGCTGATGCACGGGTCAGTGCCAGAGTACAGGCCAGGACTAGGCAACGGCGTAGGGTAAGGTGTAGGGCTGGTGGTGGGTTTTCATTCCGGGCTAGGATTAGCGTTAGGGAAAGGCAAGGCTTAGGGCACAGGTGAGGGTACGGAAACGTGGGAGGTTCAGGATACGTGCTGACGCACGGGTCAGTGCCAGCATATGTGCCAGGAGTAGGCAACGGCGTAAGGTAAGGTGTAGGGCTGGTGGTTGGTTTCCGTTCCAGGCTAGGGTTAGGGTTAGGGAACGGCAAGGCTTAGGGCACAGGTGAGGGTACGGAAACGTGGGAGGGTCGGGCTACGTGCTGACGCACGGGTCAGTGCCAGCGTACGGGCCAGGAGTAGGCAACGGCGTAGGATAAAGTGTAGGGCTAGTGGAGGATTTGCGTTCCAGGCTAGGGTTAGGGTTAGGGAACGGCAAGGCTTAGGGCACAGGTGAGGGTACGGAAACGTGGGAGTGTCGGGCTACGTGCTGACGCACGGGTCAGTGCCAGCGTGCGGGCCATGAGTAGGCAACGGCGTAGGATAAAGTGTAGGGCTGGTGGTGGATTTGCGTTCGGGGCTAGGGTTAGGGTTAGGGAACGGCAAGGCTTAGGGCACAGGTGAGGGTACGGAAACGTGGGAGGGTCAGGCTACGTGCTGATGCACAGGTCAGTGCCAGCGTACAGGTCAGGAATATGGTACGGCGTAAGGTAACGTGTAGGGCTGGTGGTGGGTTTCTATTCCGGGCTAGGGTTAGGGTTAGGGAACCGCAAGGCTTAGGGCACAGGTGAGGGCACGGAAACGTGGGAGGGTCAGGCTACGTGCTGACGCACGGGTCATTGCCAGCGTACGGGTCAGGAGTAGGGTATGGCGTAAGGTAAGGTGTAGGGCTGGTGGTGGGTTTCTATTCTGGGCTAGGGTTAGGGTTAGGGAACGGCAAGGCTTAGGGCACAGGTGAGGGTACAGAAACGTGGGAGGGTCGGGCTACGTGCTGACGCACGGGTCAGTGCCAGCGTACGGGCCAGGAGTATGCAACGGCGTAGGATAAAGTGTAGGGCTGGTGGTTGATTTCCGTTCCGGGCTAGTGTTAGGGTTAGGGAACGGCAAGGCTTAGGGCACAGGTGAGGTTACGGAAACGTGGGAGGGTCAGGCTACGTGCTGACGCACCGGTCAGTGCCAGCGTACGGGCCAGGAGTAAGCAACGGCGTAAGGTAAGGTGTAGGGCTGGTGGTTGGTTTCCGTTCCAGGCTAGGGTTAGGGTTAGGGAACGGCAAGGCTTAGGGCACAGGTGAGGGTACGGAAACGTGGGAGGGTCGGGCTACGTGCTGACGCACGTGTCAGTGCCAGCGTACGGGCCAGGAGTAGGCAACGGCGTAGGATAAAGTGTATGGCTGGTGGTGGATTTGCGTTCCGGGCTAGGGTTAGGGTTAGGGAACGGCAAGGCTTAGGGCACAGGTGAGGGTACGGAAACGTGGCAGGGTCAGGCTACGTGCTGACGCACATCTCAGTGCCAGCGTACAGGTCAGGAGTAGGGTACGGCGTAAGGAAAAGTGTAGGGCTGGTGGTGGGTTTCTATTCCGGGCTATGGTTAGGGTTAGGGAACGGCAAGGCTTAGGGCACAGGTGAGGGTACGGAAACGTGGGAGGGTCAGGCTACGTGCTGACGCACGGGTCAGTGCCAGGGTACGGGCCAGGAGTAGGCAACGGCTTAAGGTAAGGTGTAGGGCTGGTGGTGGGTTTCTATTCCGGACTAGGGTTAGGGTTAGGGAACGGCAAGGCTTAGGGCACAGGTGAGGGTACAGAAACGTGGGAGGGTCGGGCTACGTGCTGACGCACGGGTCAGTGCCAGCATACGGGTCAGGAGTAGGCAACGGCGTAGGATAAAGTGTAGGGCTGGTGGTGGGTTTCCATTCCGGGCTAGGGTTAGGGTTAGGGAACGGCAACGCTTAGGGCACTGGTGAGGGTACGGAAACGTGGGAGGGTCAGGCTACGTGCTGACGCACGGGTCAGTGCCAGCGTACGGGCCGGGAGTAGGCAACGGCTTAAGGTAAGGTGTAGGGCTGGTGGTGGGTTTCTATTCCGGGCTAGGGTTAGGGTTAGGGAACGGCAAGGCTTAGGGCACAGGTGAGGGTACAGAAACGTGGGAGGGTCGGGCTACGTGCTGACGCACGGGTCAGTGCCAGCGTACGGGCCAGGAGTAGGCAACGGCTTAAGGTAAGGTGTAGGGCTGGTGGTGGGTTTCTATTCCGGGCTAGGGTTAGGGTTAGGGAATGGCAATGCTTAGGGCACAGGTGAGGGTATGGAAACGTGGGAGGGTCGGGCTACGTGCTGACGCACGGGTCAGTGCCAGCGTACGGGCCAGGAGTAGGCAACGGCGTAGGATAAAGTGCAGGGCTGGTGGTGGATTTGCGTTCCGGGCTAGGGTTAGGGTTAGGGAACGGCATGGCTTAGGGCACAGGTGAGGGTACGGAAACGTGGGAGGGTCAGGCTACGTGCTGACGCACGGTTCAGTGCCAGCGTACGGGCCAGGAATAGGGTACGGCGTAATGTAAGGTGTCAGGCTGGTGGTGGGTTTCCGTTCCGGGCTAGGGTTAGGGTTAGGGAACGGCAAGGCTTAGGGCACAGGTGAAGGTACGGAAACGTGGGAGGCTCGTGCTACGTGCTGACGCACGGGTCAGTGCCAGCGTACGGGCCAGGAGTAGGCAACGGCGTAGGATGAAGTGTAGGCTGGTGGTGGATTTGCGTTCTGGGCTAGGGTTAGGGTTAGGGAACGGCAAGGCTTAGGGCACAGGAGAGGGTACTGAAACGCCAGAGTGTAAGGCTACGTGCTGATGCACGGGGCAGTGCCAGAGTACAGGCCAGGAGTAGGCAACGGCGTAGGGTAAGGTGTAGGGCTGGTGGTGGGTTTCCATTCCGGGCTAGGGTTAGGGTTAGGGAACGGCAAGGCTTAGGGCACAGGTGAGGGTACGGAAACGTGGGAGGGTCAGGCTACGTGCTGACGCACGGGTCAGTGCCACCGTACGGGCCAGGTGTAGGCAACGGCGTAAGGTAAGGTGTAGGGCTGGTGGTTGTTTTCCGTTCCAGGCTAGGGTTAGGGTTAGGGAACGGCAAGGCTTAGGGCACAGGTGAGGGTACGGAAACGTGGGAGGGTCGGGCTACGTGCTGATGCACGGGTCAGTGCCAGCGTACTGGCCAGGAGTAGGCAACGGCGTAGGATAAAGTGTAGGGCTGGTGGTGGATTTGCGTTCCGGGCTAGGGTTAGGGTTAGGGAACGGCAAGGCTTAGGGCACAGGTGAGGGTACGGAAGCGTGGGAGGGTCAGGCTACGTGCAGACGAACGGGTCAGTGCCAGCGTACGGGTCAGGAGTAGGGTACGGCGTAAGGTAAGGTGTAGGGCTGGTGGTGGTTTTCTATTCAGGGCTAGTGTTAGGGTTAGGGAACGGCAAGGCTTAGGGCACAAGTGAGGGTACGGAAACGTGGGAGGGTCAGGCTACGTGCTGACGCACGGTTCAGTGCCAGCGTACGGGCCAGGAATAGGGTACGGCGTAAGGTAAGGTGTAGGGCAGGTGGTGGGTTTCCATTCCGGGCTAGGGTTAGGGTTAGGGAACGGCAAGGCTTAGGACACAGCTGAGGGCACGGAAACGTGGGAGGGTCAGCCTACGTGCTGACGCACGGGTCAGTGCCAGCGTACGGGTCAGGAGTAGGGTACGGCGTAAGGTAAGGTGTAGGGCTGGTGGTGGGTTTCTATTCCGGGCTAGGGTTAGGGTTAGGGAACAGCAAGGCTTAGGGCACAGGTCAGGGTACGGAAACGCGGGAGGGTAAGGCTACGTGCTGATGAACGGGTCAGTGCCAGAGTACAGGCCAGGAGTAGGCAACGGCGTAGGGTAAGGTGTAGGGCTGGTGGTTGGTTTCCGTTCCAGGCTAGGGTTAGGGTTAGGGAACGGCAAGGCTTAGGGCACAGGGGAGGGTACGGAAACGTGGGAGGGTCGGGCTACGTGCTGATTCACGGGTCCGTGCCAGCGTTCGGGCCAGGAGTGGGCAACGGCGTAAGGTAAGGTGTAGGGCTTGTGGTTGATTTCCGTTCCGGGATAGGGTTAGGGTTAGGGATCGGCAAGGCTTAGGGCACAGGTGAGGGTATGGAAACGTGGGAGGGTCGGGCTACGTGCAGACGCACGGGTCAGTGCCAGCGTACGGGCCAGGAGTAGGCAACGGCGTAGGATATAGTGTACGGCTGGTGGTGGATTTGCGTTCTGGGCTAGGGTTAGGGTTACGGAATGGCAAGGCTTAGGGCACAGGTCAGGGTACGGAAACGCGGGAGGGTAAGGCTACGTGCTGATGCACGGGTCAGTGCCAGAGTACAGGCCAGGACTAGGCAACGGCGTAGGGTAAGGTGTAGGGCTGGTGGTGGGTTTTCATTCCGGGCTAGGGTTAGCGTTAGGGAAAGGCAAGGCTTAGGGCACAGGTGAGGGTACGGAAACGTGGGAGGTTCAGGCTACGTGCTGACGCACGGGTCAGTGCCAGCATACGTGCCAGGAGTAGGCAACGGCGTAAGGTAAGGTGTAGGGCTGGCGGTTGGTTTCCGTTCCAGGCTAGGGTTAGGGTTAGGGAACGGCAAGGCTTAGGGCACAGGTGAGGGTACGGAAACGTGGGAGGGTCGGGCTACGTGCTGACGCACGGGTCAGTGCCAGCGTACGGGCCAGGAGTAGGCAACGGCGTAGGATAAAGTGTAGGGCTAGTGGTGGATTTGCGTTCCAGGCTAGGGTTAGGGTTAGGGAACGGCAAGGCTTAGGGCACAGGTGAGGGTACGGAAACGTGGGAGGGTCGGGCTACGTGCTGACGCACGGGTCAGTGCCAGCGTACGGGCCAGGAGTAGGCAACGGCGTACAATAAAGTGTAGGGCTGGTGGTGGATTTGCGTTCGGGGCTAGGGTTAGGGTTAGGGAACGGCAAGGCTTAGGGCACAGGTGAGGGTACGGAAACGTGGGAGGGTCAGGCTACGTGCTGACGCACAGGTCAGTGCCAGCGTACAGGTCAGGAATATGGTACGGTGTAAGGTAACGTGTAGGGCTGGTGGTGGGTTTCTATTCCGGGCTAGGGTTAGGGTTAGGGAACCGCAAGGCTTAGGGCACAGGTGAGGGCACGGAAACGTGGGAGGGTCAGGCTACGTGCTGACGCACGGGTCAGTGCCAGCGTACGGGTCAGGAGTAGGGTATGGCGTAAGGTAAGGTGTAGGGCTGGTGGTGGGTTTCTATTCCGGGCTAGGGTTAGGGTTAGGGAATGGCAAGGCTTAGGGCACAGGTGAGGGTACAGAAACGTGGGAGGGTCGGGCTACGTGCTGACGCACGGGTCAGTGCCAGCGTACGGGCCAGGAGTAAGCAACGGCGTAAGGTAAGGTGTAGGGCTGGTGGTTGGTTTCCGTTCCAGGCTAGGGTTAGGGTTAGGGAACGGCAAGGTTTAGGGCACAGGTGAGGGTACGGAAACGTGGGAGGGTCGGGCTACGTGCTGACGCACGTGTCAGTGCCAGCGTACGGGCCAGGAGTAGGCAACGGCGTAGGATAAAGTGTATGGCTGGTGGTGGATTTGCGTTCCGGGCTAGGGTTAGGGTTAGGGAACGGCAAGGCTTAGGGCTCAGGTGAGGGTACGGAAACGTGGCAGGGTCAGGCTACGTGCTGACGCACAGCTCAGTGCCAGCGTACAGGTCAGGAGTAGGGTACGGCGTAAGGAAAAGTGTAGGGCTGGTGGTGGGTTTCTATTCCGGGCTAGGGTTAGGGTTAGGGAACGGCAAGGCTTAGGGCACAGGTGAGGGTACGGAAACGTGGGAGGGTAAGGCTACGTGCTGACGCACGTGTCAGTGCCAGCGTACGGGTCAGGAGTAGGGTACGGCGTAAGGTAAGGTGTAGGGCTGGTGGTGGGTTTCTATTCCGGGCTAGGGTTAGGGTTAGGGAACGGCAAGGCTTAGGGCACAGGTGAGGGTACGGAAACGTGGGAGGGTCAGGCTACGTGCTGACGCACGGGTCAGTGCCAGCGTACGGGCCAGGAGTAGGCAACGGCTTAAGGTAGGGTGTAGGGCTGGTGGTGGGTTTCTATTCCAGGCTAGGGTTAGGGTTAGGGAACGGCAAGGCTTAGGGCACAGGTGAGGGTACAGAAACGTGGGAGGGTCGGGCTAGGTGCTGACACACGGGTCAGTGCCAGCATACGGGTCAGGAGTAGGCAACGACGTAGGATAAAGTGTTGGGCTGGTGGTGGGTTTCTATTCCGGGCTAGGGTTAGGGTTAGGGAACGGCAACGCTTAGGGCACAGGTGAGGGTACGGAAACGTGGGAGGGTCAGGCTACGTGCTGACGCACGGGTCAGTGCCAGCGTACGGGCCAGGAGTAGGCAACGGCTTAAGGTAAGGTGTAGGGCTGGTGGTGGGTTTCTATTCCGGGCTAGGGTTAGGGTTAGGGAACGGCAAGGCTTAGGGCACAAGTGAGGGTACAGAAACGTGGGAGGGTCGGGCTACGTGCTGATGCACGGGTCAGTGCCAGCGTACGGGCCAGGAGTAGGCAACGGCTTAAGGTAAGGTGTAGGGCTGGTGGTGGGTTTCTATTCCGGGCTAGGGTTAGGGTTAGGGAACGGCAAGGCTTAGGGCACAGGTGAGGGTACAGAAACGTGGGAGGGTCGGGCTACGTGCTGACGCACGGGTCAGTGCCAGCGTACGGGCCAGGAGCAGGCAACGGCGTAGGATAAAGTGTAGGGCTGGTGGTGGATTTGCGTTCGGGGCTAGGGTTAGGGTTAGGGAACGGCAAGGCTTAGGGCACAGGTGAGGGTACGGAAACGTGGGAGGGTCAGGCTACGTGCTGACGCACAAGTCAGTGCCAGCGTACAGGTCAGGAGTAGGGTACGGCGTAAGGTAAGGTGTAGGGCTGGTGGTGGGTTTCTATTCCGGGCTAGGGTTAGGGTTAGGGAACGGCAAGGCATAGGGCACAGGTGAGGGTACGGAAACGTGGGAGGGTCAGGCTTCGTGCTGACGCACGGGTCAGTGCCAGCGTTCGGGTCAGGAGTAGGTTATGGCGTAAGGTAAGGTGTAGGGCTGGTGGTGGGTTTCCGTTCCGGGCTAGGGTTAGGGTTAGGGAACGGCAAGGCTTAGGGCACAGGTGAAGTTACGGAAACGTGGGAGGCTCGTGCTACGCGCTGACGCACGGGTCAGTGCCAGCATACGGGCCAGGAGTAGGCAACGGCGTAGGATAAAGTGTAGGCTTGTGGTGGATTTGCGTTCTGGGCTAGGGTTAGGGTTAGGGAACGGCAAGGCTTACGGCACAGGAGAGGGTACGGAAACGCCAGAGTGTAAGGCTACGTGCTGATGCACGGGGCAGTGCCAGAGTACAGGCCAGGAGTAGGCAACGGCGTAGGATAAAGTGTAGGGCTGGTGGTGGGTTTCTATTCCGGGGTAGGGTTAGGGTTAGGGAACGGCAAGGCTTAGGGCACAAGTGAGGGTACGGAAACGTGGGAGGGTCAGGCTACGTGCTGACGCACGGTTCAGTGCCAGCGTACGGGCCAGGAATAGGGTACGGCGTAAGGTAAGGTGTAGGGCTGGTGGTGGGTTTCCATTCCGGGCTAGGGTTAGGGTTAGGGAACGGCAAGGCTTAGGGCACAGCTGAGGGTACGGAAACGTGGGAGGGTCAGGCTACGTGCTGACGCACTGGTCAGTGCCAACGTACGGGCCAGGAGTAGGGTACGGCGTAAGGTAAGGTGTAGGGCTTGTGGTTGATTTCCGTTCCAGGCTAGGGTTAGGGTTAGGGAACGGCAAGGCTTAGGGCAAAGGAGAGGGTACGGAAACGTGGGAGGGTCGGGCCCCGTGCTGACGCACGGGTTAGTGCCAGCATACGGGCCAGGAGTAGGCAACGGCGTAGGATAAAGTGTAGGGCTGGTGGTGGGTTTCCATTCCGGGCTAGGTTTAGGGTTAGGGAACGGCAACGCTTAGGGCACAGGTGAGGGTACGGAAACGTGGGAGGGTCAGGCTACGTGCTGACGCACGGGTCAGTGCCAGTGTACGGGCCAGGAGTAGGCAACGGCTTAAGGTAAGGTGTAGGGCTGGTGGTGGGGTTCTATTCCGGGCTAGGGTTAGGGTTAGGGAACGGCAAGGCTTAGGGCACAGGTGAGGGTACAGAAACGTGGGAGGTTCGGGCTACGTGCTGACGCACGGGTCAGTGCCAGCGTACGGGCCAGGAGTAGGCAACGGCGTAAGGTAAGGTGTAGGGCTGGTGGTTGGTTTCCGTTCCAGGCTAGGGTTAGGGTTAGGGAACGGCAAGGCTTAGGGCACAGGTGAGGGTACGGAAACGTGGGAGGGTCGGGCTACGTGCTGACGCACGGGTCAGTGCCAGCGTACGGGCCAGGAGTAGGCAACGGCGTAGGATAAAGTGTAGGGCTAGTGGTGGATTTGCGTTCCAGGCTAGGGTTAGGGTTAGGGAACGGCAAGGCTTAGGGCACAGGTGAGGGTACGGAAACGTGGGAGGGTCGGGCTACGTGCTGACGCACGGGTCAGTGCCAGCGTACGGGCCAGGAGTAGGCAACGGCGTACAATAAAGTGTAGGGCTGGTGGTGGATTTGCGTTCGGGGCTAGGGTTAGGGTTAGGGAACGGCAAGGCTTAGGGCACAGGTGAGGGTACGGAAACGTGGGAGGGTCAGGCTACGTGCTGACGCACAGGTCAGTGCCAGCGTACAGGTCAGGAATATGGTACGGTGTAAGGTAACGTGTAGGGCTGGTGGTGGATTTGCGTTCCGGGCTAGGGTTAGGGTTAGGGAACGGCATGGCTTAGGGCACAGGTGAGGGTACGGAAACGTGGGAGGGTCAGGCTACGTGCTGACGCACGGTTCAGTGCCAGCGTACGGGCCAGGAATAGGGTACGGCGTAATGTAAGGTGTCAGGCTGGTGGTGGGTTTCCGTTCCGGGCTAGGGTTAGGGTTAGGGAACGGCAAGGCTTAGGGCACAGGTGAAGGTACGGAAACGTGGGAGGCTCGTGCTACGTGCTGACGCACGGGTCAGTGCCAGCGTACGGGCCAGGAGTAGGCAACGGCGTAGGATGAAGTGTAGGCTGGTGGTGGATTTGCGTTCTGGGCTAGGGTTAGGGTTAGGGAACGGCAAGGCTTAGGGCACAGGAGAGGGTACTGAAACGCCAGAGTGTAAGGCTACGTGCTGATGCACGGGGCAGTGCCAGAGTACAGGCCAGGAGTAGGCAACGGCGTAGGGTAAGGTGTAGGGCTGGTGGTGGGTTTCCATTCCGGGCTAGGGTTAGGGTTAGGGAACGGCAAGGCTTAGGGCACAGGTGAGGGTACGGAAACGTGGGAGGGTCAGGCTACGTGCTGACGCACGGGTCAGTGCCACCGTACGGGCCAGGTGTAGGCAACGGCGTAAGGTAAGGTGTAGGGCTGGTGGTTGTTTTCCGTTCCAGGCTAGGGTTAGGGTTAGGGAACGGCAAGGCTTAGGGCACAGGTGAGGGTACGGAAACGTGGGAGGGTCGGGCTACGTGCTGATGCACGGGTCAGTGCCAGCGTACTGGCCAGGAGTAGGCAACGGCGTAGGATAAAGTGTAGGGCTGGTGGTGGATTTGCGTTCCGGGCTAGGGTTAGGGTTAGGGAACGGCAAGGCTTAGGGCACAGGTGAGGGTACGGAAGCGTGGGAGGGTCAGGCTACGTGCAGACGAACGGGTCAGTGCCAGCGTACGGGTCAGGAGTAGGGTACGGCGTAAGGTAAGGTGTAGGGCTGGTGGTGGTTTTCTATTCAGGGCTAGTGTTAGGGTTAGGGAACGGCAAGGCTTAGGGCACAAGTGAGGGTACGGAAACGTGGGAGGGTCAGGCTACGTGCTGACGCACGGTTCAGTGCCAGCGTACGGGCCAGGAATAGGGTACGGCGTAAGGTAAGGTGTAGGGCAGGTGGTGGGTTTCCATTCCGGGCTAGGGTTAGGGTTAGGGAACGGCAAGGCTTAGGACACAGCTGAGGGCACGGAAACGTGGGAGGGTCAGCCTACGTGCTGACGCACGGGTCAGTGCCAGCGTACGGGTCAGGAGTAGGGTACGGCGTAAGGTAAGGTGTAGGGCTGGTGGTGGGTTTCTATTCCGGGCTAGGGTTAGGGTTAGGGAACGGCAAGGCTTAGGGCACAGGTCAGGGTACGGAAACGCGGGAGGGTAAGGCTACGTGCTGATGAACGGGTCAGTGCCAGAGTACAGGCCAGGAGTAGGCAACGGCGTAGGGTAAGGTGTAGGGCTGGTGGTTGGTTTCCGTTCCAGGCTAGGGTTAGGGTTAGGGAACGGCAAGGCTTAGAGCACAGGGGAGGGTACGGAAACGTGGGAGGGTCGGGCTACGTGCTGATTCACGGGTCCGTGCCAGCGTTCGGGCCAGGAGTGGGCAACGGCGTAAGGTAAGGTGTAGGGCTTGTGGTTGATTTCCGTTCCGGGATAGGGTTAGGGTTAGGGATCGGCAAGGCTTAGGGCACAGGTGAGGGTATGGAAACGTGGGAGGGTCGGGCTACGTGCAGACGCACGGGTCAGTGCCAGCGTACGGGCCAGGAGTAGGCAACGGCGTAGGATATAGTGTACGGCTGGTGGTGGATTTGCGTTCTGGGCTAGGGTTAGGGTTACGGAATGGCAAGGCTTAGGGCACAGGTCAGGGTACGGAAACGCGGGAGGGTAAGGCTACGTGCTGATGCACGGGTCAGTGCCAGAGTACAGGCCAGGACTAGGCAACGGCGTAGGGTAAGGTGTAGGGCTGGTGGTGGGTTTTCATTCCGGGCTAGGGTTAGCGTTAGGGAAAGGCAAGGCTTAGGGCACAGGTGAGGGTACGGAAACGTGGGAGGTTCAGGCTACGTGCTGACGCACGGGTCAGTGCCAGCATACGTGCCAGGAGTAGGCAACGGCGTAAGGTAAGGTGTAGGGCTGGTGGTTGGTTTCCGTTCCAGGCTAGGGTTAGGGTTAGGGAACGGCAAGGCTTAGGGCACAGGTGAGGGTACGGAAACGTGGGAGGGTCGGGCTACGTGCTGACGCACGGGTCAGTGCCAGCGTACGGGCCAGGAGTAGGCAACGGCGTAGGATAAAGTGTAGGGCTAGTGGTGGATTTGCGTTCCAGGCTAGGGTTAGGGTTAGGGAACGGCAAGGCTTAGGGCACAGGTGAGGGTACGGAAACGTGGGAGGGTCGGGCTACGTGCTGACGCACGGGTCAGTGCCAGCGTACGGGCCAGGAGTAGGCAACGGCGTACAATAAAGTGTAGGGCTGGTGGTGGATTTGCGTTCGGGGCTAGGGTTAGGGTTAGGGAACGGCAAGGCTTAGGGCACAGGTGAGGGTACGGAAACGTGGGAGGGTCAGGCTACGTGCTGACGCACAGGTCACTGCCAGCGTACAGGTCAGGAATATGGTACGGTGTAAGGTAACGTGTAGGGCTGGTGGTGGGTTTCTATTCCGGGCTAGGGTTAGGGTTAGGGAACCGCAAGGCTTAGGGCACAGGTGAGGGCACGGAAACGTGGGAGGGTCAGGCTACGTGCTGACGCACGGGTCAGTGCCAGCGTACGGGTCAGGAGTAGGGTATGGCGTAAGGTAAGGTGTAGGGCTGGTGGTGGGTTTCTATTCCGGGCTAGGGTTAGGGTTAGGGAATGGCAAGGCTTAGGGCACAGGTGAGGGTACAGAAACGTGGGAGGGTCGGGCTACGTGCTGACGCACGGGTCAGTGCCAGCGTACGGGCCAGGAGTATGCAACGGCGTAGGATAAAGTGTAGGGCTGGTGGTTGATTTCCGTTCCGGGCTAGTGTTAGTGTTAGGGAACGGCAAGGCTTAGGGCTCAGGTGAGGTTACGGAAACGTGGGAGGATCAGGCTACGTGCTGACGCACGGGTCAGTGCCAGCGTACGGGCCAGGAGTAAGCAACGGCGTAAGGTAAGGTGTAGGGCTGGTGGTTGGTTTCCGTTCCAGGCTAGGATTAGGGTTAGGGAACGGCAAGGTTTAGGGCACAGGTGAGGGTACGGAAACGTGGGAGGGTCGGGCTACGTGCTGACGCACGTGTCAGTGCCAGCGTACGGGCCAGGAGTAGGCAACGGCGTAGGATAAAGTGTATGGCTGGTGGTGGATTTGCGTTCCGGGCTAGGGTTAGGGTTAGGGAACGGCAAGGCTTAGGGCTCAGGTGAGGGTACGGAAACGTGGCAGGGTCAGGCTACGTGCTGACGCACAGCTCAGTGCCAGCGTACAGGTCAGGAGTAGGGTACGGCGTAAGGAAAAGTGTAGGGCTGGTGGTGGGTTTCTATTCCGGGCTAGGGTTAGGGTTAGGGAACGGCAAGGCTTAGGGCACAGGTGAGGGTACGGAAACGTGGGAGGGTAAGGCTACGTGCTGACGCATGTGTCAGTGCCAGCGTACGGGTCAGGAGTAGGGTACGGCGTAAGGTAAGGTGTAGGGCTGGTGGTGGGTTTCTATTCCGGGCTAGGGTTAGGGTTAGGGAACGGCAAGGCTTAGGGCACAGGTGAGGGTACGGAAACGTGGGAGGGTCAGGCTACGTGCTGACGCACGGGTCAGTGCCAGCGTACGGGCCAGGAGTAGGCAACGGCTTAAGGTAGGGTGTAGGGCTGGTGGTGGGTTTCTATTCCAGGCTAGGGTTAGGGTTAGGGAACGGCAAGGCTTAGGGCACAGGTGAGGGTACAGAAACGTGGGAGGGTCGGGCTAGGTGCTGACACACGGGTCAGTGCCAGCATACGGGTCAGGATTAGGCAACGACGTAGGATAAAGTGTTGGGCTGGTGGTGGGTTTCTATTCCGGGCTAGGGTTAGGGTTAGGGAACGGCAACGCTTAGGGCACAGGTGAGGGTACGGAAACGTGGGAGGGTCAGGCTACGTGCTGACGCACGGGTCAGTGCCAGCGTACGGGCCAGGAGTAGGCAACGGCTTAAGGTAAGGTGTAGGGCTGGTGGTGGGTTTCTATTCCGGGCTAGGGTTAGGGTTAGGGAACGGCAAGGCTTAGGGCACAAGTGAGGGTACAGAAACGTGGGAGGGTCGGGCTACGTGCTGATGCACGGGTCAGTGCCAGCGTACGGGCCAGGAGTAGGCAACGGCTTAAGGTAAGGTGTAGGGCTGGTGGTGGGTTTCTATTCCGGGCTAGGGTTAGGGTTAGGGAACGGCAAGGCTTAGGGCACAGGTGAGGGTACAGAAACGTGGGAGGGTCGGGCTACGTGCTGACGCACGGGTCAGTGCCAGCGTACGGGCCAGGAGCAGGCAACGGCGTAGGATAAAGTGTAGGGCTGGTGGTGGATTTGCGTTCGGGGCTAGGGTTAGGGTTAGGGAACGGCAAGGCTTAGGGCACAGGTGAGGGTACGGAAACGTGGGAGGGTCAGGCTACGTGCTGACGCACAAGTCAGTGCCAGCGTACAGGTCAGGAGTAGGGTACGGCGTAAGGTAAGGTGTAGGGCTGGTGGTGGGTTTCTATTCCGGGCTAGGGTTAGGGTTAGGGAACGGCAAGGCATAGGGCACAGGTGAGGGTACGGAAACGTGGGAGGGTCAGGCTTCGTGCTGACGCACGGGTCAGTGCCAGCGTTCGGGTCAGGAGTAGGTTATGGCGTAAGGTAAGGTGTAGGGCTGGTGGTGGGTTTCCGTTCCGGGCTAGGGTTAGGGTTAGGGAACGGCAAGGCTTAGGGCACAGGTGAAGTTACGGAAACGTGGGAGGCTCGTGCTACGCGCTGACGCACGGGTCAGTGCCAGCATACGGGCCAGGAGTAGGCAACGGCGTAGGATAAAGTGTAGGCTTGTGGTGGATTTGCGTTCTGGGCTAGGGTTAGGGTTAGGGAACGGCAAGGCTTACGGCACAGGAGAGGGTACGGAAACGCCAGAGTGTAAGGCTACGTGCTGATGCACGGGGCAGTGCCAGAGTACAGGCCAGGAGTAGGCAACGGCGTAGGATAAAGTGTAGGGCTGGTGGTGGGTTTCTATTCCGGGGTAGGGTTAGGGTTAGGGAACGGCAAGGCTTAGGGCACAAGTGAGGGTACGGAAACGTGGGAGGGTCAGGCTACGTGCTGACGCACGGTTCAGTGCCAGCGTACGGGCCAGGAATAGGGTACGGCGTAAGGTAAGGTGTAGGGCTGGTGGTGGGTTTCCATTCCGGGCTAGGGTTAGGGTTAGGGAACGGCAAGGCTTAGGGCACAGCTGAGGGTACGGAAACGTGGGAGGGTCAGGCTACGTGCTGACGCACTGGTCAGTGCCAACGTACGGGCCAGGAGTAGGGTACGGCGTAAGGTAAGGTGTAGGGCTTGTGGTTGATTTCCGTTCCAGGCTAGGGTTAGGGTTAGGGAACGGCAAGGCTTAGGGCAAAGGAGAGGGTACGGAAACGTGGGAGGGTCGGGCCCCGTGCTGACGCACGGGTTAGTGCCAGCATACGGGCCAGGAGTAGGCAACGGCGTAGGATAAAGTGTAGGGCTGGTGGTGGGTTTCCATTCCGGGCTAGGTTTAGGGTTAGGGAACGGCAACGCTTAGGGCACAGGTGAGGGTACGGAAACGTGGGAGGGTCAGGCTACGTGCTGACGCACGGGTCAGTGCCAGTGTACGGGCCAGGAGTAGGCAACGGCTTAAGGTAAGGTGTAGGGCTGGTGGTGGGGTTCTATTCCGGGCTAGGGTTAGGGTTAGGGAACGGCAAGGCTTAGGGCACAGGTGAGGGTACAGAAACGTGGGAGGTTCGGGCTACGTGCTGACGCACGGGTCAGTGCCAGCGTACGGGCCAGGAGTAGGCAACGGCGTAAGGTAAGGTGTAGGGCTGGTGGTTGGTTTCCGTTCCAGGCTAGGGTTAGGGTTAGGGAACGGCAAGGCTTAGGGCACAGGTGAGGGTACGGAAACGTGGGAGGGTCGGGCTACGTGCTGACGCACGGGTCAGTGCCAGCGTACGGGCCAGGAGTAGGCAACGGCGTAGGATAAAGTGTAGGGCTAGTGGTGGATTTGCGTTCCAGGCTAGGGTTAGGGTTAGGGAACGGCAAGGCTTAGGGCACAGGTGAGGGTACGGAAACGTGGGAGGGTCGGGCTACGTGCTGACGCACGGGTCAGTGCCAGCGTACGGGCCAGGAGTAGGCAATGGCGTACAATAAAGTGTAGGGCTGGTGGTGGATTTGCGTTCGGGGCTAGGGTTAGGGTTAGGGAACGGCAAGGCTTAGGGCACAGGTGAGGGTACGGAAACGTGGGAGGGTCAGGCTACGTGCTGACGCACAGGTCAGTGCCAGCGTACAGGTCAGGAATATGGTACGGTGTAAGGTAACGTGTAGGGCTGGTGGTGGGTTTCTATTCCGGGCTAGGGTTAGGGTTAGGGAACCGCAAGGCTTAGGGCACAGGTGTGGGCACGGAAACGTGGGAGGGTCAGGCTACGTGCTGACGCACGGGTCAGTGCCAGCGTACGGGTCAGGAGTAGGGTATGGCGTAAGGTAAGGTGTAGGGCTGGTGGTGGGTTTCTATTCCGGGCTAGGGTTAGGGTTAGGGAACGGCAAGGCTTAGGGCACAGGTGAGGGTACAGAAACGTGGGAGGGTCGGGCTACGTGCTGACGCACGGGTCAGTGCCAGCGTACGGGCCAGGAGTATGCAACGGCGTAGGATAAAGTGTAGGGCTGGTGGTTGATTTCCGTTCCGGGCTAGTGTTAGGGTTAGGGAACGGCAAGGCTTAGGGCTCAGGTGAGGTTACGGAAACGTGGGAGGGTCAGGCTACGTGCTGACGCACGGGTCAGTGCCAGCGTACGGGCCAGGAGTAAGCAACGGCGTAAGGTAAGGTGTAGGGCTGGTGGTTGGTTTCCGTTCCAGGCTAGGGTTAGGGTTAGGGAACGGCAAGGTTTAGGGCACAGGTGAGGGTACGGAAACGTGGGAGGGTCGGGCTACGTGCTGACGCACGTGTCAGTGCCAGTGTACGGGCCAGGAGTAGGCAACGGCGTAGGATAAAGTGTAGGCTTGTGGTGGATTTGCGTTCTGGGCTAGGGTTAGGGTTAGGGAACGGCAAGGCTTACGGCACAGGAGAGGGTACGGAAACGCCAGAGTGTAAGGCTACGTGCTGATGCACGGGGCAGTGCCAGAGTACAGGCCAGGAGTAGGCAATGGCGTAGGATAAAGTGTAGGGCTGGTGGTGGGTTTCTATTCCGGGCTAGGGTTAGGGTTAGGGAACGGCAAGGCTTAGGGCACAAGTGAGGGTACCGAAACGTGGGAGGGTCAGGCTACGTGCTGACGCACGGTTCAGTGCCAGCGTACGGGCCAGGAATAGGTTACGGCGTAAGGTAAGGTGTAGGGCTGGTGGTGGGTTTCCATTCCGGGCTAGGGTTAGGGTTAGGGAACGGCAAGGCTTAGGGCACAGCTGAGGGTACGGAAACGTGGGAGGGTCAGGCTACGTGCTGACGCACTGGTCAGTGCCAACGTACGGGCCAGGAGTAGGGTACGGCGTAAGGTAAGGTGTAGGGCTTGTGGTTGATTTCCGTTCCAGGCTATGGTTAGGGTTAGGGAACGGCAAGGCTTAGGGTAAAGGAGAGGGTACGGAAACGTGGGAGGGTCGGGCCCCGTGCTGACGCATGGGTTAGTGCCAGCATACGGGCCAGGAGTAGGGTACGGCGTAAGGAAAAGTGTAGGGCTGGTGGTGGGTTTCTATTCCGGGCTATGGTTAGGGTTAGGGAACGGCAAGGCTTAGGGCACAGGTGAGGGTACGGAAACGTGGGAGGGTCAGGCTACGTGCTGACGCACGGGTCAGTGCCAGCGTACGGGCCAGGAGTAGGCAACGGCTTAAGGTAAGGTGTAGGGCTGGTGGTGGGTTTCTATTCCGGACTAGGGTTAGGGTAGGGAACGGCAAGGCTTAGGGCACAGGTGAGGGTACAGAAACGTGGGAGGGTCGGGCTACGTGCTGACGCACGGGTCAGTGCCAGCATACGGGTCAGGAGTAGGCAACGGCGTAGGATAAAGTGTAGGGCTGGTGGTGGGTTTCCATTCCGGGCTAGGGTTAGGGTTAGGGAACGGCAACGCTTAGGGCACTGGTGAGGGTACGGAAACGTGGGAGGGTCAGGCTACGTGCTGACGCACGGGTCAGTGCCAGCGTACGGGCCGGGAGTAGGCAACGGCTTAAGGTAAGGTGTAGGGCTGGTGGTGGGTTTCTATTCCGGGCTAGGGTTAGGGTTAGGGAACGGCAAGGCTTAGGGCACAGGTGAGGGTACAGAAACGTGGGAGGGTCGGGCTACGTGCTGACGCACGGGTCAGTGCCAGCGTACGGGCCAGGAGTAGGCAACGGCTTAAGGTAAGGTGTAGGGCTGGTGGTGGGTTTCTATTCCGGGCTAGGGTTAGGGTTAGGGAACGGCAAGGCTTAGGGCACAGGTGAGGGTACAGAAACGTGGGAGGGTCGGGCTACGTGCTGACGCACGGGTCAGTGCCAGCGTACGGGCCAGGAGTAGGCAACGGCGTAGGATAAAGTGTAGGGCTGGTGGTGGATTTGCGTTCGGTGCTAGGGTTAGGGTTAGGGAACGGCAAGGCTTAGGGCACAGGTGAGGGTACGGAAACGTGCGAGGGTCAGGCTACGTGCTGACGCACAGGTCAGTGCCAGCGTACAGGTCAGGAGTAGGGTACGGCGTAAGGTAAGGTGTAGGGCTGGTGGTGGGTTTCTATTCAGGGCTAGGGTTAGGGTTAGGGAACGGCAAGGCATAGGGCACAGGTGAGGGTACGGAAACGTGGGAGGGTCAGTCTACGTGCTGACGCACGGGTCAGTGCCAGCGTACGGGTCAGGAGTAGGTTATGGCATAATGTAAGGTGTAGGGCTGGTGGTGGGTTTCTATTCCGGGCTAGGGTTAGGGTTAGGGAATGGCAAGGCTTAGGGCACAGGTGAGGGTACGGAAACGTGGGAGGGTCGGTCTACGTGCTGACGCACGGGTCAGTGCCAGCGTACGGGCCAGGAGTAGGCAACGGCGTAGGATAAAGTGCAGGGCTGGTGGTGGATTTGCGTTCCGGGCTAGGGTTAGGGTTAGGGAACGGCATGGCTTAGGGCACAGGTGAGGGTACGGAAACGTGGGAGGGTCAGGCTACGTGCTGACGCACGGTTCAGTGCCAGCGTACGGGCCAGGAATAGGGTACGGCGTAATGTAAGGTGTCAGGCTGGTGGTGGGTATCCGTTCCGGGCTAGGGTTAGGGTTAGGGAACGGTAAGGCTTAGGGCACAGGTGAGGGTACGGAAACGTGGGAGGCTCGTGCTACGTGCTGACGCACGGGTCAGTGCCAGCGTACGGGCCAGGAGTAGGCAACGGCGTAGGATGAAGTGTAGGCTGGTGGTGGATTTGCGTTCTGGGCTAGGGTTAGGGTTAGGGAACGGCAAGGCTTAGGGCACAGGAGAGGGTACGGAAACGCCAGAGTGTAAGGCTACGTGCTGATGCACGGGGCAGTGCCAGAGTATAGGCCAGGAGTAGGCAACGGCGTAGGGTAAGGTGTAGGGCTGGCGGTGGGTTTCCATTCCGGAATAGGGTTAGGGTTAGGGAACGGCAAGGCTTAGGGCACAGGTGAGGGTACGGAAACGTGGGAGGGTCAGGCTACGTGCTGACGCACGGGTCAGTGCCAGCGTACGGGCCAGGTGTAGGCAACGGCGTAAGGTAAGGTGTAGGGCTGGTGGTTGTTTTCCGTTCCAGGCTAGGGTTAGGGTTAGGGAACGGCAAGGCTTAGGGCACAGGTGAGGGTACGGAAACGTGGGAGGGTCGGGCTACGTGCTGATGCACGGGTTAGTGCCAGCGTACTGGCCAGGAGTAGGCAACGGCGTAGGATAAAGTGTAGGGCTGGTGGTGGATTTGCGTTCCGGGCTAGGGTTAGGGTTAGGGAACGGCAAGGCTTAGGGCACAGGTGAGGGTACGGAAGCGTGGGAGGGTCAGGCTACGTGCAGACGAACGGGTCAGTGCCAGCGTACGGGTCAGGAGTAGGGTACGGTGTAAGGTAAGGTGTAGGGCTGGTGGTGGTTTTCTATTCAGGGCTAGGGTTAGGGTTAGGGAACGGCAAGGCTTAGGGCACAAGTGAGGGTACGGAAACGTGGGAGGGTCAGGCTACGTGCTGACGCACGGTTCAGTGCCAGCGTACGGGCCAGGAATAGGGTACGGCGTAAGGTAAGGTGTAGGGCAGGTGGTGGGTTTCCATTCCGGGCTAGGGTTAGGGTTAGGGAACGGCAAGGCTTAGGGCACAGGTGAGGGTACAGAAACGTGGGAGGGTCGGGCTACGTGCTGACACACGGGTCAGTGCCAGCATACGGGTCAGGAGTAGGCAACGACGTAGGATAAAGTGTAGGGCTGGTGGTGGGTTTCTATTCCGGGCTAGGGTTAGGGTTAGGGAACGGCAAGGCTTAGGGCACAAGTGAGGGTACGGAAACGTGGGAGGGTCAGGCTACGTGCTGACGCACGGTTCAGTGCCAGCGTACGGGCCAGGAATAGGGTACGGCGTAAGGTAAGGTGTAGGGCTGGTGGTGGGTTTCCATTCCGGGCTAGGGTTAGGGTTAGGGAACGGCAAGGCTTAGGGCACAGCTGAGGGTACGGAAACGTGGGAGGGTCAGGCTACGTGCTGACGCACTGGTCAGTGCCAACGTACGGGCCAGGAGTAGGGTACGGCATAAGGTAAGGTGTAGGGCTTGTGGTTGATTTCCGTTCCAGGCTAGGGTTAGGGTTAGGGAATGGCAAGGCTTAGGGCAAAGGAGAGGGTACGGAAACGTGGGAGGGTCGGGCCCCGTGCTGACGCACGGGTTAGTGCCAACATACGGGCCAGGAGTAGGCAACGGCGTAGGATAAAGTGTAGGGCTGGTGGTGGGTTTCCATTCCGGGCTAGGGTTAGGGTTAGGGAACGGCAACGCTTAGGGCACAGGTGAGGGTACGGAAACGTGGGAGGGTCAGGCTACGTGCTGACGCACGGGTCAGTGCCAGCGTACGGGCCAGGAGTAGGCAACGGCTTAAGGTAAGGTGTAGGGCTGGTGGTGGGTTTCTATTCCGGGCTAGGGTTAGGGTTAGGGAACGGCAAGGCTTAGGGCACAGGTGAGGGTACAGAAACGTGGGAGGTTCGGGCTACGTGCTGACGCATGGGTCAGTGCCAGCGTACGGGCCAGGAGTAGGCAATGGCTTAAGGTAAGGTGTAGGGCTGGTGGTGGGTTTCTCTTCCGGGCTAGGGTTAGGGTTAGGGAACGGCAAGGCTTAGGGCACAGGTGAGGGTACAGAAACGTGGGAGGGTCGGGCTACGTGCTGACGCACGGGTCAGTGCCAGCGTACGGGCCAGGAGTAGGCAACGGCGTAGGATAAAGTGTAGGGCTGGTGGTGGATTTGCATTCGGGGCTAGGGTTAGGGTTAGGGAACGGCAAGGCTTAGGGCACAGGTGAGGGTACGGAAACGTGGGAGGGTCAGGCTACGTGCTGACGCACAGGTCAGTGCCAGCGTACAGGTCAGGAGTATGGTACGGCGTAAGGTACCGTGTAGGGCTGGTGGTGGGTTTCTATTCCGGGCTAGGGTTAGGGTTAGCGAACGGCAAGGCTTAGGGCACAGGTGAGGGCACGGAAACGTGGGAGGGTCAGGCTACGTGCTGACGCACGGGTCAGTGCCAGCGTACTGGTCAGGAGTAGGGTATGGCGTAAGGTAAGGTGTAGGGCTGGTGGTGGGTTTCTATTCCGGGCTAGGGTTAGGGTTAGGGAACGGCAAGGCTTAGGGCACAGGTGAGGGTACAGAAACGTGGGAGGGTCGGGCTACGTGCTGACGCACGGGTCAGTGCCACCGTACGGGCCAGGAGTAGGCAACGGCGTAGGATAAAGTGTAGGGCTGGTGGTTGATTTCCGTTCCGGGCTAGTGTTAGGGTTAGGGAACGGCAAGGCTTAGGGCACAGGTGAGGTTACGGAAACGTGGGAGGGTCAGGCTACGTGCTGACGCTCGGGTCAGTGCCAGCGTACGGGCCAGGAGTAAGCAACGGCGTAAGGTAAGGTGTAGGGCTCGTGGTTGGTTTCCGTTCCAGGCTAGGGTTAGGGTTAGGGAACGGCAAGGCTTAGGGCACAGGTGAGGGTACGGAAACGTGGGAGGGTCGGGCTACGTGCTGACGCACGTGTCAGTGCCAGCGTACTGGCCAGGAGTAGGCAACGGCGTAGGATAAAGTGTATGGCTGGTGGTGGATTTGCGTTCCGGGCTAGGGTTAGGGTTAGGGAATGACAAGGCTTAGGGCACAGGTGAGGGTACGGAAACGTGGGAGGGTCAGGCTACGTGCTGACGCACAGGTCAGTGCCAGCGTACAGGTCAGGAGTAGGGTACGGCGTAAGGAAAAGTGTAGGGCTGGTGGTGGGTTTCTATTCCGGGCTAGGGTTAGGGTTAGGGAACGGCAAGGCTTAGGGCACAGGTGAGGGTACGGAAACGTGGGAGGGTCAGGCTACGTGCTGACGCACGTGTCAGTGCCAGCGTACGGGTCAGGAGTAGGGTACGGTGTAAGGTAAGGTGTAGGGCTGGTGGTGGCTTTCTATTCCCGGCTAGGGTTAGGGTTAGGGAACGGCAAGGCTTAGGGCACAGGTGAGGGTACGGAAACGTGGGAGGGTCAGGCTACGTGCTGACGCACGGGTCAGTGCCAGCGTACGGGCCAGGAGTAGGCAACGGCTTAAGGTAAGGTGTAGGGCTGGTGGTGGGTTTCTATTCCGGGCTAGGGTTAGGGTTAGGGAACGGCAAGGCTTAGGGCACAGGTGAGGGTACAGAAACGTGGGAGGGTCGGGCTACGTGCTGACGCACGGGTCAGTGCCAGCGTACGGGTCAGGAGCAGGCAACGGCGTAGGATAAAGTGTAGGGCTGGTGGTGGATTTGCGTTCGGGGCTAGGGTTAGGGTTAGGGAACGGCAAGGCTTAGGGCACAGGTGAGGGTACGGAAACGTGGGAGGGTCAGGCTACGTGCTGACGCACAGGTCAGTGCCAGCGTACAGGTCAGGAGTAGGGTACGGCGTAAGGTAAGGTGTAGGGCTGGTGGTGGGTTTCCGTTCCGGGCTAGGGTTAGGGTTAGGGAACGGCAAGGCTTAGGGCACAGGTGAAGTTACGGAAACGTGGGAGGCTCGTGCTACGTGCTGACGCACGGGTCAGTGCCAGCATACGGGCCAGGAGTAGGCAACGGCGTAGGATAAAGTGTAGGCTTGTGGTGGATTTGCGTTCTGGGCTAGGGTTAGGGTTAGGGAACGGCAAGGCTTACGGCACAGGAGAGGGTACGGAAACGCCAGAGTGTAAGGCTACGTGCTGATGCACGGGGCAGTGCCAGAGTACAGGCCAGGAGTAGGCAACGGCGTAGGATAAAGTGTAGGGCAGGTGGTGGGTTTCTATTCCTGGCTAGGGTTAGGGTTAGGGAACGGCAAGGCTTAGGGCACAAGTGAGGGTACGGAAACGTGGGAGGGTCAGGCTACGTGCTGACACACGGTTCAGTGCCAGCGTACGGGCCAGGAATAGGGTACGGCGTAAGGTAAGGTGTAGGGCTGGTGGTGGGTTTCCATTCCGGGCTAGGGTTAGGGTTAGGGAACGGCAAGGCTTAGGGCACAGCTGAGGGTACGGAAACGTGGGAGGGTCAGGCTACGTGCTGACGCACTGGTCAGTGCCAACGTACGGGCCAGGAGTAGGGTACGGCGTAAGGTAAGGTGTAGGGCTTGTGGTTGATTTCCGTTCCAGGCTAGGGTTAGGGTTAGGGAACGGCAAGGCTTAGGGCAAAGGAGAGGGTACGGAAACGTGGGAGGGTCGGGCCCCGTGCTGACGCACGGGTTAGTGCCAGCATACGGGCCAGGAGTAGGCAACGGCGTAGGATAAAGTGTAGGGCTGGTGGTGGGTTTCCATTCCGGGCTAGGTTTAGGGTTAGAGAACGGCAACGCTTAGGGCACAGGTGAGGGTACGGAAACGTGGGAGGGTCAGGCTACGTGCTGACGCACGGGTCAGTGCCAGTGTACGGGCCAGGAGTAGGCAACGGCTTAAGGTAAGGTGTAGGGCTGGTGGTGGGGTTCTATTCCGGGCTAGGGTTAGGGTTAGGGAACGGCAAGGCTTAGGGCACAGGTGAGGGTACAGAAACGTGGGAGGTTCGGGCTACGTGCTGACGCACGGGTCAGTGCCAGCGTACGGGCCAGGAGTAGGCAACGGCGTAAGGTAAGGTGTAGGGCTGGTAGTTGGTTTCCGTTCCAGGCTAGGGTTAGGGTTAGGGAACGGCAAGGCTTAGGGCACAGGTGAGGGTACGGAAACGTGGGAGGGTCGGGCTACGTGCTGACGCACGGGTCAGTGCCAGCGTACGGGCCAGGAGTAGGCAACGGCGTAGGATAAAGTGTAGGGCTAGTGGTGGATTTGCGTTCCAGGCTAGGGTTAGGGTTAGGGAACGGCAAGGCTTAGGGCACAGGTGAGGGTACGGAAACGTGGGAGGGTCGGGCTACGTGCTGACGCACGGGTCAGTGCCAGTGTACGGGCCAGGAGTAGGCAACGGCGTACAATAAAGTGTAGGGCTGGTGGTGGATTTGCGTTCGGGGCTAGGGTTAGGGTTAGGGAACGGCAAGGCTTAGGGCACAGGTGAGGGTACGGAAACGTGGGAGGGTCAGGCTACGTGCTGACGCACAGGTCAGTGCCAGCGTACAGGTCAGGAATATGGTACGGTGTAAGGTAACGTGTAGGGCTGGTGGTGGGTTTCTATTCCGGGCTAGGGTTAGGGTTAGGGAACCGCAAGGCTTAGGGCACAGGTGTGGGCACGGAAACGTGGGAGGGTCAGGCTACGTGCTGACGCACGGGTCAGTGCCAGCGTACGGGTCAGGAGTAGGGTATGGCGTAAGGTAAGGTGTAGGGCTGGTGGTGGGTTTCTATTCCGGGCTAGGGTTAGGGTTAGGGAACGGCAAGGCTTAGGGCACAGGAGAGGGTACAGAAACGTGGGAGGGTCGGGCTACGTGCTGACGCACGGGTCAGTGCCAGCGTACGGGCCAGGAGTATGCAACGGCGTAGGATACAGTGTAGGGCTGGTGGTTGATTTCCGTTCCGGGCTAGTGTTAGGGTTAGGGAACGGCAAGGCTTAGGGCTCAGGTGAGGTTACGGAAACGTGGGAGGGTCAGGCTACGTGCTGACGCACGGGTCAGTGCCAGCGTACGGGCCAGGAGTAAGCAACGGCGTAAGGTAAGGTGTAGGGCTGGTGGTTGGTTTCCGTTCCAGGCTAGGGTTAGGGTTAGGGAACGGCAAGGTTTAGGGCACAGGTGAGGGTACGGAAACGTGGGAGGGTCGGGCTACGTGCTGACGCACGTGTCAGTGCCAGCGTACGGGCCAGGAGTAGGCAACGGCGTAGGATAAAGTGTATGGCTGGTGGTGGATTTGCGTTCCGGGCTAGGGTTAGGGTTAGGGAACGGCAAGGCTTAGGGCACAGGTGAGGGTACGGAAACGTGGCAGGGTCAGGCTACGTGCTGACGCACAGCTCAGTGCCAGCGTACAGGTCAGGAGTAGGGTACGGCGTAAGGAAAAGTGTAGGGCTGGTGGTAGGTTTCTATTCCGGGCTAGGGTTAGGGTTAGGGAACGGCAAGGCTTAGGGCACAGGTGAGCGTACGGAAACGTGGGAGGGTCAGGCTACGTGCTGACGCACGTGTCAGTGCCAGCGTACGGGTCAGGAGTAGGGTACGGCGTAAGGTAAGGTGTAGGGCTGGTGGTGGGTTTCTATTCCGGGCTAGGGTTAGGGTTAGGGAACGGCAAGGCTTAGGGCACAGGTGAGGGTACGGAAACGTGGGAGGGTCAGGCTACGTGCTGACGCACGGGTCAGTGCCAGCGTACGGGCCAGGAGTAGGCAACGGCTTAAGGTAGGGTGTAGGGCTGGTGGTGGGTTTCTATTCCAGGCTAGGGTTAGGGTTAGGGAACGGCAAGGCTTAGGGCACAGGTGAGGGTACAGAAACGTGGGAGGGTCGGGCTACGTGCTGACACACGGGTCAGTGCCAGCATACGGGTCAGGAGTAGGCAACGACGTAGGATAAAGTGTAGGGCTGGTGGTGGGTTTCTATTCCGGGCTAGGGTTAGGGTTAGGGAACGGCAACGCTTAGGGCACAGGTGAGGGTACGGAAACGTGGGAGGGTCAGGCTACGTGCTGACGCACGGGTCAGTGCCAGCGTACGGGCCAGGAGTAGGCAACGGCTTAAGGTAAGGTGTAGGGCTGGTGGTGGGTTTCTATTCCGGGCTAGGGTTAGGGTTAGGGAACGGCAAGGCTTAGGGCACAAGTGAGGGTACAGAAACGTGGGAGGGTCGGGCTACGTGCTGATGCACGGGTCAGTGCCAGCGTACGGGCCAGGAGTAGGCAACGGCTTAAGGTAAGGTGTAGGGCTGGTGGTGGGTTTCTATTCCGGGCTAGGGTTAGGGTTAGGGAACGGCAAGGCTTAGGGCACAGGTGAGGGTACAGAAACGTGGGAGGGTCGGGCTACGTGCTGACGCACGGGTCAGTGCCAGCGTACGGGCCAGGAGCAGGCAACGGCGTAGGATAAAGTGTAGGGCTGGTGGTGGATTTGCGTTCGGGGCTAGGGTTAGGGTTAGGGAACGGCAAGGCTTAGGGCACAGGTGAGGGTACGGAAACGTGGGAGGGTCAGGCTACGTGCTGACGCACAGGTCAGTGCCAGCGTACAGGTCAGGAGTAGGGTACGGCGTAAGGTAAGGTGTAGGGCTGGTGGTGGGTTTCTATTCCGGGCTAGGGTTAGGGTTAGGGAACGGCAAGGCATAGGGCACAGGTGAGGGTACGGAAACGTGGGAGGGTCAGGCTTCGTGCTGACGCACGGGTCAGTGCCAGCGTTCGGGTCAGGAGTAGGTTATGGCGTAAGGTAAGGTGTAGGGCTGGTGGTGGGTTTCCGTTCCGGGCTAGGGTTAGGGTTAGGGTACGGCAAGGCTTAGGGCACAGGTGAAGGTACGGAAACGTGGGAGGCTCGTGCTACGTGCTGACGCACGGGTCAGTGCCAGCATACGGGCCAGGAGTAGGCAACGGCGTAGGATAAAGTGTAGGCTTGTGGTGGATTTGCGTTCTGGGCTAGGGTTAGGGTTAGGGAACGGCAAGGCTTACGGCACAGGAGAGGGTACGGAAACGCCAGAGTGTAAGGCTACGTGCTGATGCACGGGGCAGTGCCAGAGTACAGGCCAGGAGTAGGCAACGGCGTAGGATAAAGTGTAGGGCTGGTGGTGGGTTTCTATTCCGGGCTAGGGTTAGGGTTAGGGAACGGCAAGGCTTAGGGCACAAGTGAGGGTACGGAAACGTGGGAGGGTCAGGCTACGTGCTGACGCACGGTTCAGTGCCAGCGTACGGGCCAGGAATAGGTTACGGCGTAAGGTAAGGTGTAGGGCTGGTGGTGGGTTTCCATTCCGGGCTAGGGTTAGGGTTAGGGAACGGCAAGGCTTAGGGCACAGCTGAGGGTACGGAAACGTGGGAGGGTCAGGCTACGTGCTGACGCACTGGTCAGTGCCAACGTACGGGCCAGGAGTAGGGTACGGCGTAAGGTAAGGTGTAGGGCTTGTGGTTGATTTCCGTTCCAGGCTATGGTTAGGGTTAGGGAACGGCAAGGCTTAGGGTAAAGGAGAGGGTACGGAAACGTGGGAGGGTCGGGCCCCGTGCTGACGCATGGGTTAGTGCCAGCATACGGGCCAGGAGTAGGGTACGGCGTAAGGAAAAGTGTAGGGCTGGTGGTGGGTTTCTATTCCGGGCTATGGTTAGGGTTAGGGAACGGCAAGGCTTAGGGCACAGGTGAGGGTACGGAAACGTGGGAGGGTCAGGCTACGTGCTGACGCACGGGTCAGTGCCAGCGTACGGGCCAGGAGTAGGCAACGGCTTAAGGTAAGGTGTAGGGCTGGTGGTGGGTTTCTATTACGGACTAGGGTTAGGGTTAGGGAACGGCAAGGCTTAGGGCACAGGTGAGGGTACAGAAACGTGGGAGGGTCGGGCTACGTGCTGACGCACGGGTCAGTGCCAGCATACGGGTCAGGAGTAGGCAACGGCGTAGGATAAAGTGTAGGGCTGGTGGTGGGTTTCCATTCCGGGCTAGGGTTAGGGTTAGGGAACGGCAACGCTTAGGGCACTGGTGAGGGTACGGAAACGTGGGAGGGTCAGGCTACGTGCTGACGCACGGGTCAGTGCCAGCGTACGGGCCGGGAGTAGGCAACGGCTTAAGGTAAGGTGTAGGGCTGGTGGTGGGTTTCTATTCCGGGCTAGGGTTAGGGTTAGGGAACGGCAAGGCTTAGGGCACAGGTGAGGGTACAGAAACGTGGGAGGGTCGGGCTACGTGCTGACGCACGGGTCAGTGCCAGCGTACGGGCCAGGAGTAGGCAACGGCTTAAGGTAAGGTGTAGGGCTGGTGGTGGGTTTCTATTCCGGGCTAGGGTTAGGGTTAGGGAACGGCAAGGCTTAGGGCACAGGTGAGGGTACAGAAACGTGGGAGGGTCGGGCTACGTGCTGACGCACGGGTCAGTGCCAGCGTACGGGCCAGGAGTAGGCAACGGCGTAGGATAAAGTTTAGGGCTGGTGGTGGATTTGCGTTCGGTGCTAGGGTTAGGGTTAGGGAACGGCAAGGCTTAGGGCACAGGTGAGGGTACGGAAACGTGCGAGGGTCAGGCTACGTGCTGACGCACAGGTCAGTGCCAGCGTACAGGTCAGGAGTAGGGTACGGCGTAAGGTAAGGTGTAGGGCTGGTGGTGGGTTTCTATTCCGGGCTAGGGTTAGGGTTAGGGAACGGCAAGGCATAGGGCACAGGTGAGGGTACGGAAACGTGGGAGGGTCAGTCTACGTGCTGACGCACGGGTCAGTGCCAGCGTACGGGTCAGGAGTAGGTTATGGCGTAATGTAAGGTGTAGGGCTGGTGGTGGGTTTCTATTCCGGGCTAGGGTTAGGGTTAGGGAATGGCAAGGCTTAGGGCACAGGTGAGGGTACGGAAACGTGGGAGGGTCGGTCTACGTGCTGACGCACGGGTCAGTGCCAGCGTACGGGCCAGGAGTAGGCAACGGCGTAGGATAAAGTGCAGGGCTGGTGGTGGATTTGCGTTCCGGGCTAGGGTTAGGGTTAGGGAACGGCATGGCTTAGGGCACAGGTGAGGGTACGGAAACGTGGGAGGGTCAGGCTACGTGCTGACGCACGGTTCAGTGCCAGCGTACGGGCCAGGAATAGGGTACGGCATAATGTAAGGTGTCAGGCTGGTGGTGGGTATCCGTTCCGGGCTAGGGTTAGGGTTAGGGAACGGTAAGGCTTAGGGCACAGGTGAGGGTACGGAAACGTGGGAGGCTCGTGCTACGTGCTGACGCACGGGTCAGTGCCAGCGTACGGGCCAGGAGTAGGCAACGGCGTAGGATGAAGTGTAGGCTGGTGGTGGATTTGCGTTCTGGGCTAGGGTTAGGGTTAGGGAACGGCAAGGCTTAGGGCACAGGAGAGGGTACGGAAACGCCAGAGTGTAAGGCTACGTGCTGATGCACGGGGCAGTGCCAGAGTATAGGCCAGGAGTAGGCAACGGCGTAGGGTAAGGTGTAGGGCTGGCGGTGGGTTTCCATTCCGGAATAGGGTTAGGGTTAGGGAACGGCAAGGCTTAGGGCACAGGTGAGGGTACGGAAACGTGGGAGGGTCAGGCTACGTGCTGACGCACGGGTCAGTGCAAGCGTACGGGCCAGGTGTAGGCAACGGCGTAAGGTAAGGTGTAGGGCTGGTGGTTGTTTTCCGTTCCAGGCTAGGGTTAGGGTTAGGGAACGGCAAGGCTTAGGGCACAGGTGAGGGTACGGAAACGTGGGAGGGTCGGGCTACGTGCTGATGCACGGGTTAGTGCCAGCGTACTGGCCAGGAGTAGGCAACGGCGTAGGATAAAGTGTAGGGCTGGTGGTGGATTTGCGTTCCGGGCTAGGGTTAGGGTTAGGGAACGGCAAGGCTTAGGGCACAGGTGAGGGTACGGAAGCGTGGGAGGGTCAGGCTACGTGCAGACGAACGGGTCAGTGCCAGCGTACGGGTCAGGAGTAGGGTACGGTGTAAGGTAAGGTGTAGTGCTGGTGGTGGTTTTCTATTCAGGGCTAGGCTTAGGGTTAGGGAACGGCAAGGCTTAGGGCACAAGTGAGGGTACGGAAACGTGGGAGGGTCAGGCTACGTGCTGACGCACGGTTCAGTGCCAGCGTACGGGCCAGGAATAGGGTACGGCGTAAGGTAAGGTGTAGGGCAGGTGGTGGGTTTCCATTCCGGGCTAGGGTTAGGGTTAGGGAATGGCAAGGCTTAGGGCACAGCTGAGGGCACGGAAACGTGGGAGGGTCAGGCTACGTGCTGACGCACGGGTTAGTGCCAGCGTACGGGTCAGGAGTAGGGTACGGCGTAAGGTAAGGTGTAGGGCTGGTGGTGGGTTTCTATTCCGGGCTAGGGTTAGGGTTAGGGAACGGCAAGGCTTAGGGCACAGGTCAGGGTACGGAAACGCGGGAGGGTAAGGCTACGTGCTGATGAACGGGTCAGTGCCAGAGTACAGGCCAGGAGTAGGCAACGGCGTAGGGTAAGGTGTAGGGCTGGTGGTTGGTTTCCGTTCCAGGCTAGGGTTAGGGTTAGGGAACGGCAAGGCTTAGGGCACAGGTGAGGGTACGGAAACGTGGGAGGGTCGGGCTACGTGCTGATTCACGGGTCCGTGCCAGCGTTCGGGCCAGGAGTGGGCAACGGCGTAAGGTAAGGTGTAGGGCTTGTGGTTGATTTCCGTTCTGGGATAGGGTTAGGGTTAGGGATCGGCAAGGCTTAGGGCACAGGTGAGGGTATGGAAACGTGGGAGGGTCGGGCTACGTGCAGACGCACGGGTCAGTGCCAGCGTACGGGCCAGGAGTAGGCAACGGCGTAGGATAAAGTGTACGGCTGGTGGTGGATTTGCGTTCTGGCCTAGGGTTAGGGTTAGGGAACGGCAAGGCTTAGGGCACAGGTCAGGGTACGGAAACGCGGGAGGGTAAGGCTACGTGCTGTTGCACGGGTCAGTGCCAGAGTACAGGCCAGGACTAGGCAACGGCGTAGGGTAAGGTGTAGGGCTGGTGGTGGGTTTTCATTCCGGGCTAGGGTTAGCGTTAGGGAAAGGCAAGGCTTAGGGCACAGGTGAGGGTACGGAAACGTGGGAGGTTCAGGCTACGTGCTGACGCACGGGTCAGTGCCAGCATACGTGCCAGGAGTAGGCAACGGCGTAAGGTAAGGTGTAGGGCTGGTGGTTGGTTTCCGTTCCAGGCTAGGGTTAGGGTTAGGGAACGGCAAGGCTTAGGGCACAGGTGAGGGTACGGAAACGTGGGAGGGTCGGGCTACGTGCTGACGCACGGGTCAGTGCCAGCGTACGGGCCAGGAGTAGGCAACGGCGTAGGATAAAGTGTAGGGCTAGTGGTGGATTTGCGTTCCAGGCTAGGGTTAGGGTTAGGGAACGGCAAGGCTTAGGGCACAGGTGAGGGTACGGAAACGTGGGAGGGTCGGGCTACGTGCTGACGCACGGGTCAGTGCCAGCGTACGGGCCAGGAGTAGGCAACGGCGTACAATAAAGTGTAGGGCTGGTGGTGGATTTGCGTTCGGGGCTAGGGTTAGGGTTAGGGAACGGCAAGGCTTAGGGCACAGGTGAGGGTACGGAAACGTGGGAGGGTCAGGCTACGTGCTGACGCACAGGTCAGTGCCAGCGTACAGGTCAGGAATATGGTACGGCGTAAGGTAAAGTGTAGGGCTGGTGGTGGGTTTCTATTCCGGGCTAGGGTTAGGGTTAGGGAACCGCAAGGCTTAGGGCACAGGTGAGGGCACGGAAACGTGGGAGGGTCAGGCTACGTGCTGACGCACGGGTCAGTGCCAGCGTACGGGTCAGGAGTAGGGTATGGCGTAAGGTAAGGTGTAGGGCTGGTGGTGGGTTTCTATTCCGGGCTAGGGTTAGGGTTAGGGAACGGCAAGGCTTAGGGCACAGGTGAGGGTACAGAAACGTGGGAGGGTCGGGCTACGTGCTGACGCACGGGTCAGTGCCAGCGTACGGGCCAGGAGTATGCAACGGCGTAGGATAAAGTGTAGGGCTGGTGGTTGATTTCCGTTCCGGGCTAGTGTTAGGGTTAGGGAACGGCAAGGCTTAGGGCACAGGTGAGGTTACGGAAACGTGGGAGGGTCAGGCTACGTGCTGACGCACGGGTCAGTGCCAGCGTACGGGCCAGGAGTAAGCAACGGCGTAAGGTAAGGTGTAGGGCTGGTGGTTGGTTTCCGTTCCAGGCTAGGGTTAGGGTTAGGGAACGGCAAGGCTTAGGGCACAGGTGAGGGTACGGAAACGTGGGAGGGTCGGGCTACGTGCTGACGCACGTGTCAGTGCCAGCGTACGGGCCAGGAGTAGGCAACGGCGTAGGATAAAGTGTATGGCTGGTGGTGGATTTGCGTTCCGGGCTAGGGTTAGGGTTAGGGAACGGCAAGGCTTAGGGCACAGGTGAGGGTACGGAAACGTGGCAGGGTCAGGCTACGTGCTGACGCACAGCTCAGTGCCAGCGTACAGGTCAGGAGTAGGGTACGGCGTAAGGAAAAGTGTAGGGCTGGTGGTGGGTTTCTATTCCGGGCTAGGGTTAGGGTTAGGGAACGGCAAGGCTTAGGGCACAGGTGAGGGTACGGAAACGTGGGAGGGTCAGGCTACGTGCTGATGCACGTGTCAGTGCCAGCGTACGGGTCAGGAGTAGGGTACGGCGTAAGGTAAGGTGTAGGGCTGGTGGTGGGTTTCTATTCCGGGCTAGGGTTAGGGTTAGGGAACGGCAAGGCTTAGGGCACAGGTGAGGGTACGGAAACGTGGGAGGGTCAGGCTACGTGCTGACGCACGGGTCAGTGCCAGCGTACGGGCCAGGAGTAGGCAACGGTTTAAGGTAGGGTGTAGGGCTGGTGGTGGGGGTCTATTCCGGGCTAGGGTTAGGGTTAGGGAACGGCAAGGCTTAGGGCACAGGTGAGGGTACAGAAACGTGGGAGGGTCGGGCTACGTGCTGACACACGGGTCAGTGGCAGCATACGGGTCAGGAGTAGGCAACGACGTAGGATAAAGTGTAGGGCTGGTGGTGGGTTTCCTTTCCGGGCTAGGGTTAGGGTTAGGGAACGGCAACGCTTAGTGCACAGGTGAGGGTACGGAAACGTGGGAGGGTCAGGCTACGTGCTGACGCACGGGTCAGTGCCAGCGTACGGGCCAGGAGTAGGCAACGGCGTAGGATAAAGTGTATGTCTGGTGGTGGATTTGCGTTCCGGGCTAGGGTTAGGGTTAGGGAATGACAAGGCTTAGGGCACAGGTGAGGGTACGGAAACGTGGGAGGGTCAGGCTACGTGCTGACGCACAGGTCAGTGCCAGCGTACAGGTCAGGAGTAGGGTACGGCGTAAGGAAAAGTGTAGGGCTGGTGGTGGGTTTCTATTCCGGGCTAGGGTTAGGGTTAGGGTACGGCAAGGCTTAGGGCACAGGTGAGGGTACGGAAACGTGGGAGGGTCAGGCTACGTGCTGACGCACGTGTCAGTGCCAGCGTACGGGTCAGGAGTAGGGTACGGCGTAAGGTAAGGTGTAGGGCTGGTGGTGGCTTTCTATTTCCGGCTAGGGTTAGGGTTAGGGAACGGCAAGGCTTAGGGCACAGGTGAGGGTACGGAAACGTGGGAGGGTCAGGCTACGTGCTGACGCACGTTTCAGTGCCAGCGTACGGGTCAGGAGTAGGGTACGGCGTAAGGTAAGGTGTAGGGCTGGTGGTGGGTTTCTATTCCGGGCTAGGGTTAGGGTTAGGGAACGGCAAGGCTTAGGGCACAGGTGAGGGTACGGAAACGTGGGAGGGTCAGGCTACGTGCTGACGCACTGGTTAGTGCCAACGTACGGGCCAGGAGTAGGGTACGGCGTAAGGTAAGGTGTAGGGCTTGTGGTTGATTTCCGTTCCAGGCTATGGTTAGGGTTAGGGAACGGCAAGGCTTAGGGTAAAGGAGAGGGTACGGAAACGTTGGAGGGTCGGGCCCCGTGCTGACGCACGGGTTAGTGCCAGCATACGGGCCAGGAGTAGGCAACGGCGTAGGATAAAGTGTAGGGCTGGTGGTGGGTTTCCATTCCGGGCTAGGGTTAGGGTTAGGGAACGGCAACGCTTAGGGCACAGGTGAGGGTACGGAAACGTGGGAGGGTCAGGCTACGTGCTGACGCACGGGTCAGTGCCAGCGTACGGGCCAGGAGTAGGCAACGGCTTAAGGTAAGGTGTAGGGCTGGTGGTGGGTTTCTATTCCGGGCTAGGGTTAGGGTTAGGGAACGGCAAGGCTTAGGGCACAGGTGAGGGTACAGAAACGTGGGAGGTTCGGGCTACGTGCTGACGCACGGGTCAGTGCCAGCGTACGGGCCAGGAGTAGGCAACGGCTTAAGGTAAGGTGTAGGGCTGGTGGTGGGTTTCTATTCCGGGCTAGGGTTAGGGTTAGGGAACGGCAAGGCTTAGGGCACAGGTGAGCGCACGGAAACGTGGGAGGGTCAGGCTACGTGCTGACACACGGGTCAGTGCCAGCGTACGGGTCAGGAGTAGGGTATGGCGTAAGGTAAGGTGTAGGGCTGGTGGTGGGTTTCTATTCCGGGCTAGGTTTAGGGTTAGGGAACGGCAAGGCATAGGGCACAGGTGAGGGTACAGAAACGTGGGAGGGTCGGGCTACGTGCTGACACACGGGTCAGTGCCAGCGTACGGGCCAGGAGTAGGCAACGGCGTAGGATAAAGTGTAGGGCTGGTGGTTGATTTCCGTTCCGGGCTAGTGTTAGGGCTAGGGAACGGCAAGGCTTAGGGCACAGGTGAGGTTACGGAAACGTGGGAGGGTCAGGCTACGTGCTGACTCTCGGGTCAGTGCCAGCGTACGGGCCAGGAGTAAGCAACGGCGTAAGGTAAGTTGTAGGGCTCGTGGTTGGTTTCCGTTCCAGGCTAGGGTTAGGGTTAGGGAACGGCAAGGCTTAGGGCACAGGTGAGGGTACGGAAACGTGGGAGGGTCAGGCTACGTGCTGACGCACGTGTCAGTGCCAGCGTACGGGCCAGGAGTAGGCAACGGCGTAGGATAAAGTGTATGGCTGGTGGAGGATTTGCGTTCCGGGCTAGGGTTAGTGTTAGGGAATGACAAGGCTTAGGGCACAGGTGAGGGTACGGAAACGTGGGAGGGTCAGGCTACGTGCTGACGCACAGGTCAGTGCCAGCGTACAGGTCAGGAGTAGGGTACGGCGTAAGGAAATGTGTAGGGCTGGTGGTGGGTTTCTATTCCGGGCTAGGGTTAGGGTTAGGGAACGGCAAGGCTTAGGGCACAGGTGAGGGTACGGAAACGTGGGAGGGTCAGGCTACGTGCTGACGCACGTGTCAGTGCCAGCGTACGGGTCAGGAGTAGGGTACGGCGTAAGGTAAGGTGTAGGGCTGGTGGTGGCTTTCTATTCCCGGCTAGGGTTAGGGTTAGGGAACGGCAAGGCTTAGGGCACAGGTGAGGGTACGGAAACGTGGGAGGGTCAGGCTACGTGCTGACGCACGGGTCCGTGCCAGCGTACGGGCCAGGAGTAGGCAACGGCTAAAGGTAGGGTGTAGGGCTGGTGGTGGGTTTCTATTCCGGGCTAGGGTTAGGGTTAGGGAACGGCAAGGCTTAGGGCACAGGTGAGGGTACAGAAACGTGGGAGGGTCGGGCTACGTGCTGACGCACGGGTCAGTGCCAGCATACGGGTCAGGAGTAGGCAACGACGTAGGATAAAGTGTAGGGCTGGTGGTGGGTTTCCATTCCGAGCTAGGGTTAGGGTTAGGGAACGGCAACGCTTAGGTCACAGGTGAGGGTACGGAAACGTGGGAGGGTCAGGCTACGTGCTGACGCACGGGTCAGTGCCAGCGTACGGGCCAGGAGTAGGCAACGGCTTAAGGTAAGGTGTAGGGCTGGTGGTGGGTTTCTATTCCGGGCTAGGGTTAGGGTTAGGGAACGGCAAGGCTTAGGGCACAGGTGAGGGTACAGAAACGTGGGAGGGTCGGGCTACGTGCTGACGCACGGGTCAGTGCCAGCGTACGGGCCAGGAGTAGGCAACGGCTTAAGGTAAGGTGTAGGCCTGGTGGTGGGTTTCTATTCCGGGCTAGGGTTAGGGTTAGGGAACGGCAAGGCTTAGGGCACAGGTGAGGGTACGGAAACGTGGGAGGGTCGGGCTACGTGCTGACGCACGGGTCAGTACCAGCGTACGGGCCAGGAGCAGGCAACGGCGTAGGATAAAGTGTAGGGCTGGTGGTGGATTTGCGTTCGGGGCTAGGGTTAGGGTTAGGGAACGGCAAGGCTTAGGGCACAGGTGAGGGTACGGAAACGTGGTAGGGTCAGGCTACGTGCTGACGCACAGGTCAGTGCCAGCGTACAGGTCAGGAGTAGGGTACGGCGTAAGGTAAGGTGTAGGGCTGGTGGTGGGTTTCTATTCCGGGCTAGGGTTAGGGTTAGGGAATGGCAAGGCATAGGGCACAGGTGAGGGTACGGAAACGTGGGAGGGTCAGGCTTCGTGCTGACGCACGGGTCAGTGCCAGCGTTCGGGTCAGGATTAGGTTATGGCGTAAGGTAAGGTGTAGGGCTGGTGGTGGGTTTCCGTTCCGGGCTAGGGTTAGGGTTAGGGAACGGCAAGGCTTAGGGCACAGGTGAAGGTACGGAAACGTGGGAGGCTCGTGCTACGTGCTGACGCACGGGTCAGTGCCAGCGTACGGGCCAGGAGTAGGCAACGGCGTAGGATAAAGTGTAGGCTGGTGGTGGATTTGCGTTCTGGGCTAGGGTTAGGGTTAGGGAACGGCAAGGCTTACGGCACAGGAGAGGGTACGGAAACGCCAGAGTGTAAGGCTACGTGCTGATGCACGGGGCAGTGCCAGAGTACAGGCCAGGAGTAGGCAACGGCGTAGGATAAAGTGTAGGGCTGGTGGTGGGTTTCTATTCGGGGCTAGGGTTAGGGTTAGGGAACGGCAAGGCTTAGGGCACAAGTGAGGGTACGGAAACGTGGGAGGGTCAGGCTACGTGCTGACGCACGGTTCAGTGCCAGCGTACGGGCCAGGAATAGGGTACGGCGTAAGGTAAGGTGTAGGGCTGGTGGTGGGTTTCCATTCCGGGCTAGGGTTAGGGTTAGGGAATGGCAAGGCTTAGGGCACAGCTGTGGGTACGGAAACGTGGGAGGGTCAGGCTACGTGCTGACGCACTGGTCAGTGCCAACGTACGGGCCAGGAGTAGGGTACGGCGTAAGGTAAGGTGTAGGGCTTGTGGTTGATTTCCGTTCCAGGCTAGGGTTAGGGTTAGGGAACGGCAAGGCTTAGGGCAAAGGAGAGGGTACGGAAACGTGGGAGGGTCGGGCCCCGTGCTGACGCACGGGTTAGTGCCAGCATACGGGCCAGGAGTAGGCAACGGCGTAGGATAAAGTGTAGGGCTGGTGGTGGGTTTCCATTCCGGGCTAGGTTTAGGGTTAGGGAACGGCAACGCTTAGGGCACAGGTGAGGGTACGGAAACGTGGGAGGGTCAGGCTACGTGCTGACGCACGGGTCAGTGCCAGTGTACGGGCCAGGAGTAGGCAACGGCTTAAGGTAAGGTGTAGGGCTGGTGGTGGGTTTCTATTCCGGGCTAGGGTTAGGGTTAGGGAACGGCAAGGCTTAGGGCACAGGTGAGGGTACAGAAACGTGGGAGGTTCGGGCTACGTGCTGACGCACGGGTCAGTGCCAGCGTACGGGCCAGGAGTAGGCAACGGCTTAAGGTAAGGTGTAGGGCTGGTGGTGGGTTTCTATTCCGGGCTAGGGTTAGGGTTAGGGAACGGCAAGGCTTAGGGCACAGGTGAGGGTACAGAAACGTGGGAGGGTCGGGCTACGTGCTGACGCACGGGTCAGTGCCAGCGTACGGGCCAGGAGTAGGCAACGGCGTAGGATAAAGTTTAGGGCTGGTGGTGGATTTGCATTCGGGGCTAGGGTTAGGGTTAGGGAACGGCAAGGCTTAGGGCACAGGTGAGGGTACGGAAACGTGGGAGGGTCAGGCTACGTGCTGACGCACAGGTCAGTGCCAGCATACAGGTCAGGAGTATGGTACGGCGTAAGGAAAAGTGTAGGGCTGGTGGTGGGTTTCTATTCCGGGCTATGGTTAGGGTTAGGGAACGGCAAGGCTTAGGGCACAGGTGAGGGTACGGAAACGTGGGAGGGTCAGGCTACGTGCTGACGCACTGGTCAGTGCCAACGTACGGGCCAGGAGTAGGGTACGGCGTAAGGTAAGGTGTAGGGCTTGTGGTTGATTTCCGTTCCAGGCTAGGGTTAGGGTTAGGGAACGGCAAGGCTTAGGGCAAAGGAGAGTGTACGGAAACGTGGGAGGGTCGGGCCCCGTGCTGACGCACGGGTCAGTGCCAGCGTACGGGCCAGGAGTAGGCAACGGCTTAAGGTAGGGTGTAGGGCTGGTGGTGGGTTTCTATTCCGGGCTATGGTTAGGGTTAGGGAACGGCAAGGCTTAGGGCACAGGTGAGGGTACGGAAACGTGGGAGGGTCAGGCTACGTGCTGACGCACGTGTCAGTGCCAGCGTACGGGTCAGGAGTAGGGTACGGCGTAAGGTAAGGTGTAGGGCTGGTGGTGGGTTTCTATTCCGGGCTAGGGTTAGGGTTAGGGAACGGCAAGGCTTAGGGCACAGGTGAGGGTACGGAAACGTGGGAGGGTCAGGCTACGTGCTGACGCACGGGTCAGTGCCAGCGTACGGGCCAGGAGTAGGCAACGGCTTAAGGTAGGGTGTAGGGCTGGTGGTGGGTTTCTATTCCGGGCTAGGGTTAGGGTTAGGGAACGTCAAGGCTTAGGGCACAGGTGAGGGTACAGAAACGTGGGAAGGTCGGGCTACGTGCTGACGCACGGGTTAGTGCCAGCATACGGGCCAGGAGTAGGCAACGGCGTAGGATAAAGTGTAGGCTGGTGGTGGATTTGCATTCTGGGCTAGGGTTAGGGTTAGGGAACGGCAAGGCTTACGGCACAGGAGAGGGTACGGAAACGCCAGAGTGTAAGGCTACGTGCTGATGCACGGGGCAGTGCCAGAGTACAGGCCAGGAGTAGGCAACGGCGTAGGATAAAGTGTAGGGCTGGTGGTGGGTTTCTATTCCGGGCTAGGGTTAGGGTTAGGGAACGGCAAGGCTTAGGGCACAAGTGAGGGTACGGAAACGTGGGAGGGTCAGGCTACGTGCTGACGCACGGTTCAGTGCCAGCGTACGGGCCAGGAATAGGGTACGGCGTAAGGTAAGGTGTAGGGCTGGTGGTGGGTTTCCATTCCGGGCTAGGGTTAGGGTTAGGGAACGGCAAGGCTTAGGGCACAGCTGAGGGTACGGAAACGTGGGAGGGTCAGGCTACGTGCTGACGCACTGGTCAGTGCCAACGTACGGGCCAGGAGTAGGGTACGGCATAAGGTAAGGTGTAGGGCTTGTGGTTGATTTCCGTTCCAGGCTAGGGTTAGGGTTAGGGAATGGCAAGGCTTAGGGCAAAGGAGAGGGTACGGAAACGTGGGAGGGTCGGGCCCCGTGCTGACGCACGGGTTAGTGCCAGCATACGGGCCAGGAGTAGGCAACGGCGTAGGATAAAGTGTAGGGCTGGTGGTGGGTTTCCATTCCGGGCTAGGGTTAGGGTTAGGGAACGGCAACGCTTAGGGCACAGGTGAGGGTACGGAAACGTGGGAGGGTCAGGCTACGTGCTGACGCACGGGTCAGTGCCAGCGTACGGGCCAGGAGTAGGCAACGGCTTAAGGTAAGGTGTAGGGCTGGTGGTGGGTTTCTATTCCGGGCTAGGGTTAGGGTTAGGGAACGGCAAGGCTTAGGGCACAGGTGAGGGTACAGAAACGTGGGAGGTTCGGGCTACGTGCTGACGCACGGGTCAGTGCCAGCGTACGGGCCAGGAGTAGGCAATGGCTTAAGGTAAGGTGTAGGGCTGGTGGTGGGTTTCTCTTCCGGGCTAGGGTTAGGGTTAGGGAACGGCAAGGCTTAGGGCACAGGTGAGGGTACAGAAACGTGGGAGGGTCGGGCTACGTGCTGACGCACGGGTCAGTGCCAGCGTACGGGCCAGGAGTAGGCAACGGCGTAGGATAAAGTGTAGGGCTGGTGGTGGATTTGCATTCGGGGCTAGGGTTAGGGTTAGGGAACGGCAAGGCTTAGGGCACAGGTGAGGGTACGGAAACGTGGGAGGGTCAGGCTACGTGCTGACGCACAGGTCAGTGCCAGCGTACAGGTCAGGAGTATGGTACGGCGTAAGGTACCGTGTAGGGCTGGTGGTGGGTTTCTATTCCGGGCTAGGGTTAGGGTTAGCGAACGGCAAGGCTTAGGGCACAGGTGAGGGCACGGAAACGTGGGAGGGTGAGGCTACGTGCTGACGCACGGTTCAGTGCCAGCGTACTGGTCAGGAGTAGGGTATGGCGTAAGGTAAGGTGTAGGGCTGGTGGTGGGTTTCTATTCCGGGCTAGGGTTAGGGTTAGGGAACGGCAAGGCTTAGGGCACAGGTGAGGGTACAGAAACGTGGGAGGGTCGGGCTACGTGCTGACGCACGGGTCAGTGCCACCGTACGGGCCAGGAGTAGGCAACGGCGTAGGATAAAGTGTAGGGCTGGTGGTTGATTTCCGTTCCGGGCTAGTGTTAGGGTTAGGGAACGGCAAGGCTTAGGGCACAGGTGAGGTTACGGAAACGTGGGAGGGTCAGGCTACGTGCTGACGCTCGGGTCAGTGCCAGCGTACGGGCCAGGAGTAAGCAACGGCGTAAGGTAAGGTGTAGGGCTCGTGGTTGCTTTCCGTTCCAGGCTAGGGTTAGGGTTAGGGAACGGCAAGGCTTAGGGCACAGGTGAGGGTACGGAAACGTGGGAGGGTCGGGCTACGTGCTGACGCACGTGTCAGTGCCAGCGTACTGGCCAGGAGTAGGCAACGGCGTAGGATAAAGTGTATGGCTGGTGGTGGATTTGCGTTCCGGGCTAGGGTTAGGGTTAGGGAATGACAAGGCTTAGGGCACAGGTGAGGGTACGGAAACGTGGGAGGGTCAGGCTACGTGCTGACGCACAGGTCAGTGCCAGCGTACAGGTCAGGAGTAGGGTACGGCGTAAGGAAAAGTGTAGGGCTGGTGGTGGGTTTCTATTCCGGGCTAGGGTTAGGGTTAGGGAACGGCAAGGCTTAGGGCACAGGTGAGGGTACGGAAACGTGGGAGGGTCAGGCTACGTGCTGACGCACGTGTCAGTGCCAGCGTACGGGTCAGGAGTAGGGTACGGTGTAAGGTAAGGTGTAGGGCTGGTGGTGGCTTTCTATTCCCGGCTAGGGTTAGGGTTAGGGAACGGCAAGGCTTAGGGCACAGGTGAGGGTACGGAAACGTGGGAGGGTCAGGCTACGTGCTGACGCACGGGTCAGTGCCAGCGTACGGGCCAGGAGTAGGCAACGGCTTAAGGTAAGGTGTAGGGCTGGTGGTGGGTTTCTATTCCGGGCTAGGGTTAGGGTTAGGGAACGGCAAGGCTTAGGGCACAGGTGAGGGTACAGAAACGTGGGAGGGTCGGGCTACGTGGTGACGCACGGGTCAGTGCCAGCATACGGGTCAGGAGTAGGCAACGGCGTAGGATAAAGTGTAGGGCTGGTGGTGGGTTTCCATTCCGGGCTAGGGTTAGGGTTAGGGAACGGCAACGCTTAGGGCACTGGTGAGGGTTCGGAAACGTGGGAGGGTCAGGCTACGTGCTGACGCACGGGTCAGTGCCAGCGTACGGGCCAGGAGTAGGCAACGGCTTACGGTAAGGTGTAGGGCTGGTGGTGGGTTTCTATTCCGGGCTAGGGTTAGGGTTAGGGAACGGCAAGGCTTAGGGCACAGGTGAGGGTACAGAAACGTGGGAGGGTCGGGCTACGTGCTGACGCACGGGTCAGTGCCAGCGTACGGGCCAGGAGTAGGCAACGGCTTAAGGTAAGGTGTAGGGCTGGTGGTGGGTTTCTATTCCGGGCTAGGGTTAGGGTTAGGGAACGGCAAGGCTTAGGGCACAGGTGAGGGTACAGAAACGTGGGAGGGTCGGGCTACGTGCTGACGCATGGGTCAGTGCCAGCGTACGGGCCAGGAGTATGCAACGGCGTAGGATACAGTGTAGGGCTGGTGGTGGATTTGCGTTCGGGGCTAGGGTTAGTGTTAGGGAACGGCAAGGCTTAGGGCAGAGGTCAGGGTACGGAAACGTGGGAGGGTCAGGCTACGTGCTGACGCACAGGTCATTGCCAGCGTACAGTTCAGGAGTAGGGTACGGCATAAGGTAAGGTGTAGGGCTGGTGGTGGGTTTCTATTCCGGGCTAGGTTTAGGGTTAGGGAACGGTAAGGCATAGGGCACAGGTGAGGGTACGGAAACGTGGGAGGGTCAGTCTACATACTGACGCACGGGTCAGTGTCAGCGTACGGGTCAGGAGTAGGTTATGGCGTAAGGTAAGGTGTAGGGCTGGTGGTGGGTTTCTATTCCGGGCTAGGGTTAGGGTTAGGGAACGGCAAGGCTTAGGGCACAGGTGAGGGTACGGAAACGTGGGAGGGTCGGGCTACGTGCTGACGCACGGGTCAGTGCCAGCGTACGGGCCAGGAGTAGGCAACGGCGTAGGATAAAGTGTAGGGCTGGTGGAGGATTTGCGTTCAGGGCTAGGGTTAAGTTTAGGGAACGGCATGGCTTAGGGCACAGGTGAGGGTACGGAAACGTGGGAGGTTCAGGCTACGTGCTGACGCACGGTTCAGTGCCAGCGTACGGGCCAGGAATAGGGTACGGCGTAATGTAAGGTGTCAGGCTGGTGGTGGGTTTCCGTTCCGGGCTAGGGTTAGGGTTAGGGAACGGCAAGGCTTAGGGCACAGGTGAAGGTACGGAAACGTGGGAGGCTCGTGCTACGTGCTGACGCACGGGTCAGTGCCAGCGTACGGGCCAGGAGTAGGCAACGGCGTAGGATAAAGTGTAGGCTGGTGGTGGATTTGCGTTCTGGGCTAGGGTTAGGGTTAGGGAACGGCAAGGCTTAGGGCACAGGAGAGGGTACGGAAACGCCAGAGTGTAAGGCTACTTGCTGATGCACGGGGCAGTGCCAGAGTACAGGCCAGGAGTAGGCAACGGCGTAGGGTAAGGTGTAGGGCTGGTGGTGGGTTTCCATTCCGGGCTAGGGTTAGGGTTAGGGAACGGCAAGGCTTAGGGCACAGGTGAGGGTACGGAAACGTGGGAGGGTCAGGCTACGTGCTGACGCACGGGTCAGTGCCAGCGTACGGGCCAGGAGTAGGCAACGGCTTAAGGTAAGGTGTAGGGCTGGTGCTGGGTTTCTATTCCGGGCTAGGGTTAGGGTTAGGGAACGGCAAGGCTTAGGGCACAGGTGAGGGTACAGAAACGTGGGAGGGTCGGGCTACGTGCTGACGCACGGGTCAGTGCCAGCGTACGGGCCAGGAGTAGGCAACGGCTTAAGGTAAGGTGTAGGGCTGGTGGTGGGTTTCTATTCCGGGCTAGGGTTAGGGTTAGGGAACGGCAAGGCTTAGGGCACAGGTGAGGGTACAGAAACGTGGGAGGGTCGGGCTACGTGCTGACTCACGGGTCAGTGCCAGCGTACGGGCCAGGAGCAGGCAACGGCGTAGGATAAAGTGTAGGGCTGGTGGTGGATTTGCGTTCGGGGCTAGGGTTAGGGTTAGGGAACGGCAAGGCTTAGGGCACAGGTGAGGGTACGGAAACGTGGGAGGGTCAGGCTACGTGCTGACGCACAGGTCAGTGCCAGCGTACAGGTCAGGAGTAGGGTACGGCGTAAGGTAAGGTGTAGGGCTGGTGGTGGGTTTCTATTCCGGGCTAGGGTTAGGGTTAGGGAACGGCAAGGCATAGGGCACAGGTGAGGGTACGGAAACGTGGGAGGGTCAGGCTTCGTGCTGACGCACGGGTCAGTGCCAGCGTTCGGGTCAGGAGTAGGTTATGGCGTAAGGTAAGGTGTAGGGCTGGTGGTGGGTTTCCGTTCCGGGCTAGGGTTAGTGTTAGGGAACGGCAAGGCTTAGGGCACAGGTGAGGGTACAGAAACGTGGGAGGGTCGGGCTACGTGCTGACGCACGGGTCAGTGCCAGCATACGGGTCAGGAGTAGGCAACGGCGTAGGATAAAGTGTACGGCTGGTGGTGGATTTGCGTTCTGGGCTAGGGTTAGGGTTAGGGAACGGCAAGGCTTAGGGCACAGGTCAGGGTACGGAAACGCGGGAGGGTAGGGCTACGTGCTGATGCACGGGTCAGTGCCAGAGTACAGGCCAGGACTAGGCAACGGCGTAGGGTAAGGTGTAGGGCTGGTGGTGGGTTTTCATTCCGGGCTAGGGTTAGCGTTAGGGAAAGGCAAGGCTTAGGGCACAGGTGAGGGTACGGAAACGTGGGAGGTTCAGGCTACGTGCTGACGCACGGGTCAGTGCCAGCATACGTGCCAGGAGTAGGCAACGGCGTAAGGTAAGGTGTAGGGCTGGTGGTTGGTTTCCGTTCCAAGCTAGGGTTAGGGTTAGGGAACGGCAAGGCTTTGGGCACAGGTGAGGGTACGGAAACGTGGGAGGGTCGGGCTACGTGCTGACGCACGGGTCAGTGCCAGCGTACGGGCCAGGAGTAGGCAACGGCGTAGGATAAAGTGTAGGGCTAGTGGTGGATTTGCGTTCCAGGCTAGGGTTAGGGTTAGGGAACGGCAAGGCTTAGGGCACAGGTGAGGGTACGGAAACGTGGGAGGGTCGGGCTACGTGCTGACGCACGGGTCAGTGCCAGTGTACGGGCCAGGAGTAGGCAACGGCGTAGGATAAAGTGTAGGGCTGGTGGTGGATTTGCGTTCGGGGCTAGGGTTAGGGTTAGGGAACGGCAAGGCTTAGGGCACAGGTGAGGGTACGGAAACGTGGGAGGGTCAGGCTACGTGCTGACGCACAGGTCAGTGCCAGCGTACAGGTCAGGAATATGGTACGGCGTAAGGTAACGTGTAGGGCTGGTGGTGGGTTTCTATTCCGGGCTAGGGTTAGGGTTAGGGAACGGCAAGGCTTAGGGCACAGGTGAGGGCAAGGAAACGTGGGAGGGTCAGGCTACGTGCTGACGCACGTGTCAGTGCCAGCGTACGGGTCAGGAGTAGGGTATGGCGTAAGGTAATGTGTAGGGCTGGTGGTGGGTTTCAATTCCGGGCTAGGGTTAGGGTTAGGGAACGGCAAGGCTTAGGGCACAGGTGAGGGTACAGAAACGTGGGAGGGTCGGGCTACGTGCTGACGCACGGGTCAGTGCCAGCGTACGGGCCAGGAGTATGCAACGGCGTAGGATAAAGTGTAGGGCTGGTGGTTGATTTCCGTTCCGGGCTAGTGTTAGGGTTAGGGAACGGCAAGGCTTAGGGCACAGGTGAGGTTACGGAAACGTGGGAGGGTCAGGCTACATGCTGACGCACGGGTCAGTGCCAGCGCACGGGCCAGGAGTAAGCAACGGCGTAAGGTAAGGTGTAGGGCTGGTGGTTGGTTTCCGTTCCAGGCTAGGGTTAGGGTTAGGGAACGGCAAGGCTTAGGGCACAGGTGAGGGTACGGAAACGTGGGAGGGTCGGGCTACGTGCTGACGCACGTGTCAGTGCCAGCGTACGGGCAAGGAGTAGGCAACGGCGTAGGATAAAGTGTATGGCTGGTGGTGGATTTGCGTTCCGGGCTAGGGTTAGGGTTAGGGAACGGCAAGGCTTAGGGCACAGGTGAGGTTACGGAAACGTGGCAGGGTCAGGCTACGTGCTGACGCACAGCTCAGTGCCAGCGTACAGGTCAGGAGTAGGGTACGGCGTAAGGAAAAGTGTAGGGCTGGTGGTGGGTTTCTATTCCGGGCTAGGGTTAGGGTTAGGGAACGGCAAGGCTTAGGGCACAGGTGAGGGTACGGAAACGTGGGAGGGTCAGGCTACGTGCTGACGCACGTGTCAGTGCCAGCGTACGGGTCAGGAGTAGGGTATGGCGTAAGGTAAGGTGTAGGGCTGGTGGTCGGTTTCTATTCCGGGCTAGGGTTAGGGTTAGGGAACGGCAAGGCTTAGGGCACAGGTGAGGGTACGGAAACGTGGGAGGGTGAGGCTACGTGCTGACGCACGGGTCAGTGCCAGCGTACGGGCCAGGAGTAGGCAACGGCTTAAGGTAGGGTGTAGGGCTGGTGGTGGGTTTCTATTCCGGGCTAGGGTTAGGGTTAGGGAACGGCAAGGCTTAGGGCACAGGTGAGGGTACGGAAACGTGGGAGGGTCCGGCTACGTGCTGTCGCACAGGTCAGTGCCTGCCTACAGGTCAGGAGTAGGGTACGGCGTAAGGTAAGGTGTAGGGCTGGTGGTGGGTTTCTATTCCGGGCTAGGGTTAGGGTTAGGGAACGGCAAGGCATAGGGCACAGGTGAGGGTACGGAAACGTGGGAGGGTCAGGCTTCGTGCTGACGCACGGGTCAGTGCCAGCGTACGGGCCAGGAGTAGGCAACGGCGTAGGATAAAGTGTAGGCTGGTGGTGGATTTGCGTTCTGGGCTAGGGTTAGGGTTAGGGAACGGCAAGGCTTACGGCACAGGAGAGGGTACGGAAACGCCAGAGTGTAAGGCTACGTGCTGATGCACGGGGCAGTGCCAGAGTACAGGCCAGGAGTAGGCAACGGCGTAGGATAAAGTGTAGGGCTGGTGGTGGGTTTCTATTCCGGGCTAGGGTTAGGGTTAGGGAACGGCAAGGCTTAGGGCACAAGTGAGGGTACGGAAACGTGGGAGGGTCAGGCTACGTGCTGACGCATGGTTCAGTGCCAGCGTACGGGCCAGGAATAGGGTACGGCGTAAGGTAAGGTGTAGGGCTGGTGGTGGGTTTCCATTCCGGTCTAGGGTTAGGGTTAGGGAACGGCAAGGCTTAGGGCACAGCTGAGGGTACGGAAACGTGGGAGGGTCAGGCTACGTGCTGACGCACTGGTCAGTGCCAACGTACGGGCCAGGAGTAGGGTACGGCATAAGGTAAGGTTTAGGGCTTGTGGTTGATTTCCGTTCCAGGCTAGGGTTAGGGTTAGGGAATGGCAAGGCTTAGGGCAAAGGAGAGGGTACGGAAACGTGGGAGGGTCGGGCCCCGTGCTGACGCACGGGTTAGTGCCAGCATACGGGCCAGGAGTAGGCAACGGCGTAGGATAAAGTGTAGGGCTGGTGGTGGGTTTCCATTCCGGGCTAGGGTTAGGGTTAGGGAACGGCAACGCTTAGGGCACAGGTGAGGGTACGGAAACGTGGGAGGGTCAGGCTACGTGCTGACGCACGGGTCAGTGCCAGCGTACGGGCCAGGAGTAGGCAACGGCTTAAGGTAAGGTGTAGGGCTGGTGGTGGGTTTCTATTCCGGGCTAGGGTTAGGGTTAGGGAACGGCAAGGCTTAGGGCACAGGTGAGGGTACAGAAACGTGGGAGGTTCGGGCTACGTGCTGACGCACGGGTCAGTGCCAGCGTACGGGCCAGGAGTAGGCAACGGCTTAAGGTAAGGTGTAGGGCTGGTGGTGGGTTTCTCTTCCGGGCTAGGGTTAGGGTTAGGGAACGGCAAGGCTTAGGGCACAGGTGAGGGTACAGAAACGTGGGAGGGTCGGGCTACGTGCTGACGCACGGGTCAGTGCCAGCGTACGGGCCAGGAGTAGGCAACGGCGTAGGATAAAGTGTAGGGCTGGTGGTGGATTTGCATTCGGGGCTAGGGTTAGGGTTAGGGAACGGCAAGGCTTAGGGCACAGGTGAGGGTACGGAAACGTGGGAGGGTCAGGCTACGTGCTGACGCACAGGTCAGTGCCAGCGTACAGGTCAGGAGTATGGTACGGCGTAAGGTACCGTGTAGGGCTGGTGGTGGGTTTCTATTCCGGGCTAGGGTTAGGGTTAGCGAACGGCAAGGCCTAGGGCACAGGTGAGGGCACGGAAACGTGGGAGGGTCAGGCTACGTGCTGACGCACGGGTCAGTGCCAGCGTACTGGTCAGGAGAAGGGTATGGCGTAAGGTAAGGTGTAGGGCTGGTGGTGCGTTTCTATTCCGGGCTAGGGTTAGGGTTAGGGAATGGCAAGGCTTAGGGCACAGGTGAGGGTACAGAAACGTGGGAGGGTCGGGCTACGTGCTGACGCACGGGTCAGTGCCACCGTACGGGCCAGGAGTAGGCAACGGCGTAGGATAAAGTGTAGGGCTGGTGGTTGATTTCCGTTCCGGGCTAGTGTTAGGGTTAGGGAACGGCAAGGCTTAGGGCACAGGAGAGGGTACGGAAACGCCAGAGTGTAAGGCTACGTGCTGATGCACGGGGCAGTGCCAGAGTACAGGCCAGGAGTAGGCAACGGCGTAGGGTAAGGTGTAGGGCTGGTGGTGGGTTTCCATTCCGGGCTAGGGTTAGGGTTAGGGAACGGCAAGGCTTAGGGCACAGGTGAGGGTACGGAAACGTGGGAGGGTCAGGCTACGTGCTGACGCACAGGTCAGTGCCAGCGTACAGGTCAGGAGTAGGGTACGGCGTAAGGAAAAGTGTAGGGCTGGTGGTGGGTTTCTATTCCGGGCTAGGGTTAGGGTTAGGGAACGGCAAGGCTTAGGGCACAGGTGAGGGTACGGAAACGTGGGAGGGTCAGGCTACGTGCTGACGCACGTGTCAGTGCCAGCGTACGGGTCAGGAGTAGGGTACGGTGTAAGGTAAGGTGTAGGGCTGGTGGTGGCTTTCTATTCCCGGCTAGGGTTAGGGTTAGGGAACGGCAAGGCTTAGGGCACAGGTGAGGGTACGGAAACGTGGGAGGGTCAGGCTACGTGCTGACGCACGGGTCAGTGCCAGCGTACGGGCCAGGAGTAGGCAAGGCTTAAGGTAAGGTGTAGGGCTGGTGGTGGGTTTCTATTCCGGGCTAGGGTTAGGGTTAGGGAACGGCAAGGCTTAGGGCACAGGTGAGGGTACGGAAACGTGGGAGGTTCAGGCTACGTGCTGACGCACGGTTCAGTGCCAGCGTACGGGCCAGGAATAGGGTACGGCGTAATGTAAGGTGTCAGGCTGGTGGTGGGTTTCCGTTCCGGGCTAGGGTTAGGGTTAGGGAACGGCAAGGCTTAGGGCACAGGTGAAGGTACGGAAACGTGGGAGGCTCGTGCTACGTGCTGACGCACGGGTCAGTGCCAGCATACGGGCCAGGAGTAGGCAACGGCGTAGGATAAAGTGTAGGCTGGTGGTGGATTTGCGTTCTGGGCTAGGGTTAGGGTTAGGGAACGGCAAGGCTTAGGGCACAGGTGAGGGTACGGAAACGTGGGAGGGTCAGGCTACGTGCTGACGCACGGGTCAGTGCCATCGTACGGGCCAGGAGTAGGCAACGGCTTAAGGTAAGGTGTAGGGCTGGTGGTGGGTTTCTATTCCGGGCGAGGGTTAGGGTTAGGGAACGGCAAGGCTTAGGGCACAGGTGAGGGTACAGAAACGTGGGAGGGTCGGGCTACGTGCTGACGCACGGGTCAGTGCCAGCGTACGGGCCAGGAGTAGGCAACGGCTTAAGGTAAGGTGTAGGGCTGGTGGTGGGTTTCTATTCCGGGCTAGGGTTAGGGTTAGGGAACGGCAAGGCTTAGGGCACAGGTGAGGGTACAGAAACGTGGGAGGGTCGGGCTACGTGCTGACGCACGGGTCAGTGCCAGCGTACGGGCCAGGAGCAGGCAACGGCGTAGGATAAAGTGTAGGGCTGGTGGTGGATTTGCGTTCGGGGCTAGGGTTAGGGTTAGGGAACGGCAAGGCTTAGGGCACAGGTGAGGGTACGGAAACGTGGGAGGGTCAGGCTTCGTGCTGACGCACGGGTCAGTGCCAGCGTTCGGGTCAGGAGTAGGTTATGGCGTAAGGTAAGGTGTAGGGCTGGTGGTGGGTTTCCGTTCCGGGCTAGGGTTAGTGTTAGGGAACGGCAAGGCTTAGGGCACAGGTGAAGGTACGGAAACGTGGGAGGCTCGTGCTACGTGCTGACGCACGGGTCAGTGCCAGCGTACGGGCCAGGAGTAGGCAATGGCGTAGGATAAAGTGTAGGCTGGTGGTGGATTTGCGTTCTGGGCTAGGTTTAGGGTTAGGGAACGGCAAGGCTTACGGCACAGGAGAGGGTACGGAAACGCCAGAGTGTAAGGCTACGTGCTGATGCACGGGGCTGTGCCAGAGTACAGGCCAGGAGTAGGCAACGGCGTAGGATAAAGTGTAGGGCTGGTGGTGGGTTTCTATTCCGGGCTAGGGTTAGGGTTAGGGAACGGCAAGGCTTAGGGCACAAGTGAGGGTACGGAAACGTGGGAGGGTCAGGCTACGTGCTGACGCACGGTTCAGTGCCAGCGTACGGGCCAGGAATAGGGTACGGCGTAAGGTAAGGTGTAGGGCTGGTGGTGGGTTTCCATTCCGGGCTAGGGTTAGGGTTAGGGAACGGCAAGGCTTAGGGCACAGCTGAGGGTACGGAAATGTGGGAGGGTCAGGCTACGTGCTGACGCACTGGTCAGTGCCAACGTACGGGCCAGGAGTAGGGTACGGCGTAAGGTAAGGTGTAGGGCTTGTGGTTGATTTCCGTTCCAGGCTAGGGTTAGGGTTAGGGAATGGCAAGGCTTAGGGCAAAGGAGAGGGTACGGAAACGTGGGAGGGTCGGGCCCCGTGCTGACGCACGTGTTAGTGCCAGCATACGGGCCAGGAGTAGGAAACGGCGTAGGATAAAGTGTAGGGCTGGTGGTGGGTTTCCATTCCGGGCTAGGGTTAGGGTTAGGGAACGGCAACGCTTAGGGCACAGGTGAGGGTACAGAAACGTGGGAGGTTCGGGCTACGTGCTGACGCACGGGTCAGTGCCAGCGTACGGGCCAGGAGTAGGCAACGGCTTAAGGTAAGGTGTAGGGCTGGTGGTGGGTTTCTATTCCGGGCTAGGGTTAGGGTTAGGGAACGGCAAGGCATAGGGCACAGGTGAGGGTACGGAAACGTGGGAGGTTCAGGCTTCGTGCTGACGCACGGGTCAGTGCCAGCGTTCGGGTCAGGAGTAGGTTATGGCGTAAGGTAAGGTGTAGGGCTGGTGGTGGGTTTCCGTTCCGGGCTAGGGTTAGTGTTAGGGAACGGCAAGGCTTAGGGCACAGGTGAAGGTACGGAAACGTGGGAGGCTCGTGCTACGTGCTGACGCACGGGTCAGTGCCAGCGTACGGGCCAGGAGTAGGCAACGGCGTAGGATAAAGTGTAGGCTGGTGGTGGATTTGCGTTCTGGGCTAGGGTTAGGGTTAGGGAACGGCAAGGCTTACGGCACAGGAGAGGGTACGGAAACGTGGGAGGGTCAGGCTACGTGCTGACGCACTGGTCAGTGCCAACGTACGGGCCAGGAGTAGGGTACGGCGTAAGGTAAGGTGTAGTGCTTGTGGTTGATTTCCGTTCCAGGCTAGGGTTAGGGTTAGGGAACGGCAAGGCTTAGGGCAAAGGAGAGGTTACGGAAACGTGGGAGGGTCGGGCCCCGTGCTGACGCACGGGTTAGTGCCAGCATACGGGCCAGGAGTAGGAAACGGCGTAGGATAAAGTGTAGGGCTGGTGGTGGGTTTCCATTCCGGGCTAGGGTTAGGGTTAGGGAACGGCAACTCTTAGGGCACAGGTGAGGGTACGGAAACGTGGGAGGGTCAGGCTACGTGCTGACGCACGGGTCAGTGCCAGCGTACGGGCCAGGAGTAGGCAACGGCTTAAGGTAAGGTGTAGGGCTGGTGGTGGGTTTCTATTCCGGGCTAGGGTTAGGGTTAGGGAACGGCAAGGCTTAGGGCACAGGTGAGGGTACAGAAACGTGGGAGGTTCGGGCTACGTGCTGACGCACGGGTCAGTGCCAGCGTACGGGCCAGGAGTAGGCAACGGCTTAAGGTAAGGTGTAGGGCTGGTGGTGGGTTTCTATTCCGGGCTAGGGTTAGGGTTAGGGAACGGCAAGGCATAGGGCACAGGTGAGGGTACGGAAACGTGGGAGGGTCAGGCTTCGTGCTGACGCACGGGTCAGTGCCAGCGTTCGGGTCAGGAGTAGGTTATGGCGTAAGGTAAGGTGTAGGGCTGGTGGTGGGTTTCCGTTCCGGGCTAGGGTTAGTGTTAGGGAACGGCAAGGCTTAGGGCACAGGTGAATGTACGGAAACGTGGGAGGCTCGTGCTACGTGCTGACGCACGGGTCAGTGCCAGCGTACGGGCCAGGAGTAGGCAACGGCGTAGGATAAAGTGTAGGCTGGTGGTGGATTTGCGTTCTGGGCTAGGGTTAGGGTTAGGGAACGGCAAGGCTTACGGCACAGGAGAGGGTACGGAAACGCCAGAGTGTAAGGCTACGTGCTGATGCACGGGGCAGTGCCAGAGTACAGGCCAGGAGTAGGCAACGGCGTAGGATAAAGTGTAGGGCTGGTGGTGGGTTTCTATTCCGGGCTAGGGTTAGGGTTAGGGAACGGCAAGGCTTAGGGCACAAGTGAGGGTACGGAAACGTGGGAGGGTCAGGCTACGTGCTGAAGCACGGTTCAGTGCCAGCGTACGGGCCAGGAATAGGGTACGGCGTAAGGTAAGGTGTAGGGCTGGTGGTGGGTTTCCATTCCGGGCTAGGGTTAGGTTTAGGGAACGGCAAGGCTTAGGGCACAGCTGAGGGTACGGAAACGTGGGAGGGTCAGGCTACGTGCTGACGCACTGGTCAGTGCCAACGTACGGGCCAGGAGTAGGGTACGGCGTAAGGTAAGGTGTAGGGCTTGTGGTTGATTTCCGTTCCAGGCTAGGGTTAGGGTTAGGGAACGGCAAGGCTTAGGGCAAAGGAGAGGGTACGGAAACGTGGGAGGGTCGGGCCCCGTGCTGACGCACGGGTTAGTGCCAGCATACGGGCCAGGAGTAGGCAACGGCGTAGGATAAAGTGTAGGGCTGGTGGTGTGTTTCCATTCCGGGCTAGGGTTAGGGTTAGGGAACGGCAACGCTTAGGGCACAGGTGAGGGTACGGAAACGTGGGAGGGTCAGGCTACGTGCTGACGCACGGGTCAGTGCCAGCGTACGGGCCAGGAGTAGGCAACGGCTTAAGGTAAGGTGTAGGGCTGGTGGTGGGTTTCTATTCCGGGCTAGGGTTAGGGTTAGGGAACGGCAAGGCTTAGGGCACAGGTGAGGGTACAGAAACGTGGGAGGGTCGGGCTACGTGCTGACGCACGGGTCAGTGCCAGCGTACGGGCCAGGAGTACGCAACGGCGTAGGATAAAGTGTAGGGCTGGTGGTGGATTTGCATTCGGGGCTAGGGTTAGGGTTAGGGAACGGCAAGGCTTAGGGCACAGGTGAGGGTACGGAAACGTGGGAGGGTCAGGCTACGTGCTGACACACAGGTTAGTGCCAGCGTACAGGTCAGGAGTATGGTACGGCGTAAGGTACCGTGTAGGGCTGGTGGTGGGTTTCTATTCCGGGCTAGGGTTAGGGTTAGCGAACGGCAAGGCTTAGGGCACAGGTGAGGGCACGGAAACGTGGGAGGGTCAGGCTACGTGCTGACGCACGGGTCAGTGCCAGCGTACGGGTCAGGAGTAGGGTATGGCGTAAGGTAAGGTGTAGGGCTGGTGGTGGGTTTCTATTCCGGGCTAGGGTTAGGGTTAGGGAACGGCAAGGCTTAGGGCACAGGTGAGGGTACAGAAACGTGGGAGGGTCGGGCTACGTGCTGACGCACGGGTCAGTGCCAGCGTACGGGCCAGGAGTAGGCAACGGCGTAGGATAAAGTGTAGGGCTGGTGGTTGGTTTCCGTTCTGGGCTAGTGTTAGGGTTAGGGAACGGCAAGGCTTAGGGCACAGGTGAGGTTACGGAAACGTGGGAGGGTCAGGCTACGTGCTGACGCTCGGGTCAGTGCCAGCGTACGGGCCAGGAGTAAGCAACGGCGTAAGGTAAGGTGTAGGGCTCGTGGTTGGTTTCCGTTCCAGGCTAGGGTTAGGGTTAGGGAACGGCAAGGCTTAGGGCACAGGTGAGGGTACGGAAACGTGGGAGGGTCGGGCTACGTGCTGACGCACGTGTCAGTGCCAGCGTACGGGCCAGGAATAGGCAACGGCGTAGGATAAAGTGTATGGGTGCTGGTGGATTTGCGTTCTGGGCTAGGGTTAGGGTTAGGGAACGGCAAGGCTTAGGGCACAGGTCAGGGTACGGAAACGCGGGAGGGTAGGGCTACGTGCTGATGCACGGGTCAGTGCCAGAGTACAGGCCAGGACTAGGCAACGGCGTAGGGTAAGGTGTAGGGCTGGTGGTGGGTTTTCATTCCGGGCTAGGGTTAGCGTTAGGGAAAGGCAAGGCTTAGGGCACAGGTGAGGGTACGGAAACGTGGGATGTTCAGGCTACGTGCTGACGCACGGGTCAGTGCCAGCATACGTGCCAGGAGTAGGCAACGGCGTAAGGTAAGGTGTAGGGCTGGTGGTTGGTTTCCGTTCCAAGCTAGGGTTAGGGTTAGGGAACGGCAAGGCTTTGGGCACAGGTGAAGGTACGGAAACGTGGGAGGGTCGGGCTACGTGCTGACGCACGGGTCAGTGCCAGCGTACGGGCCAGGAGTAGGCAACGGCGTAGGATAAAGTGTAGGGCTAGTGGTGGATTTGCGTTCCAGGCTAGGGTTAGGGTTAGGGAACGGCAAGGCTTAGGGCACAGGTGAGGGTACGGAAACGTGGGAGGGTCGGGCTACGTGCTGACGCACGGGTCAGTGCCAGCGTACGTGCCAGGAGTAGGCAACGGCGTAGGATAAAGTGTAGGGCTGGTGGTGGATTTGCGTTCGGGGCTAGGGTTAGGGTTAGGGAACGGCAAGGCTTAGGGCACAGGTGAGGGTACGGAAACGTGGGAGGGTCAGGCTACGTGCTGACGCACAGGTCAGTGCCAGCGTACAGGTCAGGAATATGGTACGGCGTAAGGTAAGGTGTAGGGCTGGTGGTGGGTTTCTATTCCGGGCTAGGGTTAGGGTTAGGGAACGGCAAGGCTTAGGGCACAGGTGAGGGCATGGAAACGTGGGAGGGTCAGGCTACGTGCTGACGCACGTGTCAGTGCCAGCGTACGGGTCAGGAGTAGGGTATGGCGTAAGGTAATGTGTAGGGCTGGTGGTGGGTTTCAATTCCGGGCTAGGGTTAGGGTTAGGGAACGGCAAGGCTTAGGGCACAGGTGAGGGTACAGAAACGTGGGAGGGTCGGGCTACGTGCTGACGCACGGGTCAGTGCCAGCGTACGGGCCAGGAGTATGCAACGGCGTAGGATAAAGTGTAGGGCTGGTGGTTGATTTCCGTTCCGGGCTAGTGTTAGGGTTAGGGAACGGCAAGGCTTAGGGCACAGGTGAGGTTACGGAAACGTGGGAGGGTCAGGCTACATGCTGACGCACGGGTCAGTGCCAGCGTACGGGCCAGGAGTAAGCAACGGCGTAAGGTAAGGTGTAGGGCTGGTGGTTGGTTTCCGTTCCAGGCTAGGGTTAGGGTTAGGGAACGGCAAGGCTTAGGGCACAGGTGAGGGTACGGAAACGTGGGAGGGTCGGGCTACGTGCTGACGCACGTGTCAGTGCCAGCGTACGGGCGAGGAGTAGGCAACGGCGTAGGATAAAGTGTATGGCTGGTGGTGGATTTGCGTTCCGGGCTAGGGTTAGGGTTAGGGAACGGCAAGGCTTAGGGCACAGGTGAGGTTACGGAAACGTGGCAGGGTCAGGCTACGTGCTGACGCACAGCTCAGTGCCAGCGTACAGGTCAGGAGTAGGGTACGGCGTAAGGAAAAGTGTAGGGCTGGTGGTGGGTTTCTATTCCGGGCTAGGGTTAGGGTTAGGGAACGGCAAGGCTTAGGGCACAGGTGAGGGTACGGAAACGTGGGAGGGTCAGGCTACGTGCTGATGCACGTGTCAGTGCCAGCGTACGGGTCAGGAGTAGGGTATGGCGTAAGGTAAGGTGTAGGGCTGGTGGTCGGTTTCTATTCCGGGCTAGGGTTAGGGTTAGGGAACGGCAAGGCTTAGGGCACAGGTGAGGGTACGGAAACGTGGGAGGGTGAGGCTACGTGCTGACGCACGGGTCAGTGCCAGCGTACGGGCCAGGAGTAGGCAACGGCTTAAGGTAGGGTGTAGGGCTGGTGGTGGGTTTCTATTCCGGGCTAGGGTTAGGGTTAGGGAACGGCAAGGCTTAGGGCACAGGTGAGGGTACAGAAACGTGGGAGGGTCGGGCTACGTGCTGACGCACGGGTCAGTGCCAGCATACGGGTCAGGAGCAGGCAACGACGTAGGATAAAGTGTAGGGCTGGTGGTGGGTTTCCATTCCGGGCTAGGGTTAGGGTTAGGGAACGGCAACGCTTAGGGCACAGGTGAGGGTATGGAAACGTGGGAGGGTCAGGCTACGTGCTGACGCACGGGTCAGTGCCAGCGTACGGGCCAGGAGTAGGCAACGGCTTAAGGTAAGGTGTAGGGCTGGTGGTGGGTTTCTATTCCGGGCTAGGGTTAGGGTTAGGGAACGGCAAGGCTTAGGGCACAGGTGAGGGTACAGAAACGTGGGAGGGTCGGGCTACGTGCTGACGCACGGGTCAGTGCCAGCGTACGGGCCAGGAGTAGGCAACGGCGTAGGATAAAGTGTAGGGCTGGTGGTGGATTTGCGTTCGGGGCTAGGGTTAGGGTTAGGGAACGGCAAGGCTTAGGGCACAGGTGAGGGTACGGAAACGTGGGAGGGTCAGGCTACGTGCTGACGCACAGGTCAGTGCCTGCGTACAGGTCAGGAGTAGGGTACGGCGTAAGGTAAGGTGTAGGGCTGGTGGTGGGTTTCTATTCCGGGCTAGGGTTAGGGTTAGGGAACGGCAAGGCATAGGGCACAGGTGAGGGTACGGAAACGTGGGAGGGTCAGGCTTCGTGCTGACGCACGGGTCAGTGCCAGCGTACGGGCCAGGAGTAGGCAACGGCGTAGGATAAAGTGTAGGCTGGTGGTGGATTTGCGTTCTGGGCTAGGGTTAGGGTTAGGGAACGGCAAGGCTTACGGCACAGGAGAGGGTACGGAAACGCCAGAGTGTAAGGCTACGTGCTGATGCACGGGGCAGTGCCAGAGTACAGGCCAGGAGTAGGCAACGGCGTAGGATAAAGTGTAGGGCTGGTGGTGGGTTTCTATTCCGGGCTAGGGTTAGGGTTAGGGAACGGCAAGGCTTAGGGCACAAGTGAGGGTACGGAAACGTGGGAGGGTCAGGCTACGTGCTGACGCATGGTTCAGTGCCAGCGTACGGGCCAGGAATAGGGTACGGCGTAAGGTAAGGTGTAGGGCTGGTGGTGGGTTTCCATTCCGGTCTAGGGTTAGGGTTAGGGAACGGCAAGGCTTAGGGCACAGCTGAGGGTACGGAAACGTGGGAGGGTCAGGCTACGTGCTGACGCACTGGTAAGTGCCAACGTACGGGCCAGGAGTAGGGTACGGCATAAGGTAAGGTTTAGGGCTTGTGGTTGATTTCCGTTCCAGGCTAGGGTTAGGGTTAGGGAATGGCAAGGCTTAGGGCAAAGGAGAGGGTACGGAAACGTGGGAGGGTCGGGCCCCGTGCTGACGCACGGGTTAGTGCCAGCATACGGGCCAGGAGTAGGCAACGGCGTAGGATAAAGTGTAGGGCTGGTGGTGGGTTTCCATTCCGGGCTAGGGTTAGGGTTAGGGAACGGCAACGCTTAGGGCACAGGTGAGGGTACGGAAACGTGGGAGGGTCAGGCTACGTGCTGACGCACGGGTCAGTGCCAGCGTACGGGCCAGGAGTAGGCAACGGCTTAAGGTAAGGTGTAGGGCTGGTGGTGGGTTTCTATTCCGGGCTAGGGTTAGGGTTAGGGAACGGCAAGGCTTAGGGCACAGGTGAGGGTACAGAAACGTTGGAGGTTCGGGCTACGTGCTGACGCACGGGTCAGTGCCAGCGTACGGGCCAGGAGTAGGCAACGGCTTAAGGTAAGGTGTAGGGCTGGTGGTGGGTTTCTCTTCCGGGCTAGGGTTAGGGTTAGGGAACGGCAAGGCTTAGGGCACAGGTGAGGGTACAGAAACGTGGGAGGGTCGGGCTACGTGCTGACGCACGGGTCAGTGCCAGCGTACGGGCCAGGAGTAGGCAACGGCGTAGGATAAAGTGTAGGGCTGGTGGTGGATTTGCATTCGGGGCTAGGGTTAGGGTTAGGGAACGGCAAGGCTTAGGGCACAGGTGAGGGTACGGAAACGTGGGAGGGTCAGGCTACGTGCTGACGCACAGGTCAGTGCCAGCGTACAGGTCAGGAGTATGGTACGGCGTAAGGTACCGTGTAGGGCTGGTGGTGGGTTTCTATTCCGGGCTAGGGTTAGGGTTAGCGAACGGCAAGGCTTAGGGCACAGGTGAGGGCACGGAAACGTGGGAGGGTCAGGCTACGTGCTGACGCACGGGTCAGTGCCAGCGTACTGGTCAGGAGAAGGGTATGGCGTAAGGTAAGGTGTAGGGCTGGTGGTGCGTTTCTATTCCGGGCTAGGGTTAGGGTTAGGGAATGGCAAGGCTTAGGGCACAGGTGAGGGTACAGAAACGTGGGAGGGTCGGGCTACGTGCTGACGCACGGGTCAGTGCCACCGTACGGGCCAGGAGTAGGCAACGGCGTAGGATAAAGTGTAGGGCTGGTGGTTGATTTCCGTTCCGGGCTAGTGTTAGGGTTAGGGAACGGCAAGGCTTAGGGCACAGGAGAGGGTACGGAAACGCCAGAGTGTAAGGCTACGTGCTGATGCACGGGGCAGTGCCAGAGTACAGGCCAGGAGTAGGCAACGGCGTAGGGTAAGGTGTAGGGCTGGTGGTGGGTTTCCATTCCGGGCTAGGGTTAGGGTTAGGGAACGGCAAGGCTTAGGGCACAGGTGAGGGTACGGAAACGTGGGAGGGTCAGGCTACGTGCTGACGCACAGGTCAGTGCCAGCGTACAGGTCAGGAGTAGGGTACGGTGTAAGGTAAGGTGTAGGGCTGGTGGTGGCTTTCTATTCCCGGCTAGGGTTAGGGTTAGGGAACGGCAAGGCTTAGGGCACAGGTGAGGGTACGGAAACGTGGGAGGGTCAGGCTACGTGCTGACGCACGGGTCAGTGCCAGCGTACGGGCCAGGAGTAGGCAAGGCTTAAGGTAAGGTGTAGGGCTGGTGGTGGGTTTCTATTCCGGGCTAGGGTTAGGGTTAGGGAACGGCAAGGCTTAGGGCACAGGTGAGGGTACGGAAACGTGGGAGGTTCAGGCTACGTGCTGACGCACGGTTCAGTGCCAGCGTACGGGCCAGGAATAGGGTACGGCGTAATGTAAGGTGTCAGGCTGGTGGTGGGTTTCCGTTCCGGGCTAGGGTTAGGGTTAGGGAACGGCAAGGCTTAGGGCACAGGTGAAGGTACGGAAACGTGGGAGGCTCGTGCTACGTGCTGACGCACGGGTCAGTGCCAGCGTACGGGCCAGGAGTAGGCAACGGCGTAGGATAAAGTGTAGGCTGGTGGTGGATTTGCGTTCTGGGCTAGGGTTAGGGTTAGGGAACGGCAAGGCTTAGGGCACAGGAGAGGGTACGGAAACGCCAGAGTGTAAGGCTACGTGCTGATGCACGGGGCAGTGCCAGAGTACAGGCCAGGAGTAGGCAACGGCGTAGGGTAAGGTGTAGGGCTGGTGGTGGGTTTCCATTCCGGGCTAGGGTTAGGGTTAGGGAACGGCAAGGCTTAGGGCACAGGTGAGGGTACGGAAACGTGGGAGGGTCAGGCTACGTGCTGACGCATGGGTCAGTGCCATCGTACGGGCCAGGAGTAGGCAACGGCTTAAGGTAAGGTGTAGGGCTGGTGGTGGGTTTCTATTCCGGGCGAGGGTTAGGGTTAGGGAACGGCAAGGCTTAGGGCACAGGTGAGGGTACAGAAACGTGGGAGGGTCGGGCTACGTGCTGACGCACGGGTCAGTGCCAGCGTACGGGCCAGGAGTAGGCAACGGCTTAAGGTAAGGTGTAGGGCTGGTGGTGGGTTTCTATTCCGGGCTAGGGTTAGGGTTAGGGAACGGCAAGGCTTAGGGCACAGGTGAGGGTACAGAAACGTGGGAGGGTCGGGCTACGTGCTGACGCACGGGTCAGTGCCAGCGTACGGGCCAGGAGCAGGCAACGGCGTAGGATAAAGTGTAGGGCTGGTGGTGGATTTGCGTTCGGGGCTAGGGTTAGGGTTAGGGAATGGCAAGGCTTAGGGCACAGGTGAGGGTACGGAAACGTGGGAGGGTCAGGCTACGTGCTGACGCACAGGTCAGTGCCAGCGTACAGGTCAGGAGTAGGGTACGGCGTAAGGTAAGGTGTAGGGCTGGTGGTGGGTTTCTATTCCGGGCTAGGGTTAGGGTTAGGGAACGGCAAGGCATAGGGCACAGGTGAGGGTACGGAAACGTGGGAGGGTCAGGCTTCGTGCTGACGCACGGGTCAGTGCCAGCGTTCGGGTCAGGAGTAGGTTATGGCGTAAGGTAAGGTGTAGGGCTGGTGGTGGGTTTCCGTTCCGGGCTAGGGTTAGTGTTAGGGAACGGCAAGGCTTAGGGCACAGGTGAAGGTACGGAAACGTGGGAGGCTCGTGCTACGTGCTGACGCACGGGTCAGTGCCAGCGTACGGGCCAGGAGTAGGCAACGGCGTAGGATAAAGTGTAGGCTGGTGGTGGATTTGCGTTCTGGGCTAGGGTTAGGGTTAGGGAACGGCAAGGCTTACGGCACAGGAGAGGGTACGGAAACGCCAGAGTGTAAGGCTACGTGCTGATGCACGGGGCTGTGCCAGAGTACAGGCCAGGAGTAGGCAACGGCGTAGGATAAAGTGTAGGGCTGGTGGTGGGTTTCTATTCCGGGCTAGGGTTAGGGTTAGGGAACGGCAAGGCTTAGGGCACAAGTGAGGGTACGGAAACGTGGGAGGGTCAGGCTACGTGCTGACGCACGGTTCAGTGCCAGCGTACGGGCCAGGAATAGGGTACGGCGTAAGGTAAGGTGTAGGGCTGGTGGTGGGTTTCCATTCCGGGCTAGGGTTAGGGTTAGGGAACGGCAAGGCTTAGGGCACAGCTGAGGGTACGGAAACGTGGGAGGGTCAGGCTACGTGCTGACGCACTGGTCAGTGCCAACGTACGGGCCAGGAGTAGGGTACGGCGTAAGGTAAGGTGTAGGGCTTGTGGTTGATTTCCGTTCCAGGCTAGGGTTAGGGTTAGGGAACGGCAAGGCTTAGGGCAAAGGAGAGGGTACGGAAACGTGGGAGGGTCGGGCCCCGTGCTGACGCACGGGTTAGTGCCAGCATACGGGCCAGGAGTAGGAAACGGCGTAGGATAAAGTGTAGGGCTGGTGGTGGGTTTCCATTCTGGGCTAGGGTTAGGGTTAGGGAACGGCAACGCTTAGGGCACAGGTGAGGGTACGGAAACGTGGGAGGGTCAGGCTACGTGCTGACGCACGGGTCAGTGCCAGCGTACGGGCCAGGAGTAGGCAACGGCTTAAGGTAAGGTGTAGGGCTGGTGGTGGGTTTCTATTCCGGGCTAGGGTTAGGGTTAGGGAACGGCAAGGCTTAGGGCACAGGTGAGGGTACAGAAACGTGGGAGGTTCGGGCTACGTGCTGACGCACGGGTCAGTGCCAGCGTACGGGCCAGGAGTAGGCAACGGCTTAAGGTAAGGTGTAGGGCTGGTGGTGGGTTTCTATTCCGGGCTAGGGTTAGGGTTAGGGAACGGCAAGGCATAGGGCACAGGTGAGGGTACGGAAACGTGGGAGGGTCAGGCTTCGTGCTGACGCACGGGTCAGTGCCAGCGTTCGGGTCAGGAGTAGGTTATGGCGTAAGGTAAGGTGTAGGGCTGGTGGTGGGTTTCCGTTCCGGGCTAGGGTTAGTGTTAGGGAACGGCAAGGCTTAGGGCACAGGTGAATGTACGGAAACGTGGGAGGCTCGTGCTACGTGCTGACGCACGGGTCAGTGCCAGCGTACGGGCCAGGAGTAGGCAACGGCGTAGGATAAAGTGTAGGCTGGTGGTGGATTTGCGTTCTGGGCTAGGGTTAGGGTTAGGGAACGGCAAGGCTTACGGCACAGGAGAGGGTACGGAAACGCCAGAGTGTAAGGCTACGTGCTGATGCACGGGGCAGTGCCAGAGTACAGGCCAGGAGTAGGCAACGGCGTAGGATAAAGTGTAGGGCTGGTGGTGGGTTTCTATTCCGGGCTAGGGTTAGGGTTAGGGAACGGCAAGGCTTAGGGCACAAGTGAGGGTACGGAAACGTGGGAGGGTCAGGCTACGTGCTGACGCACGGTTCAGTGCCAGCGTACGGGCCAGGAATAGGGTATGGCGTAAGGTAAGGTGTAGGGCTGGTGGTGGGTTTCCATTCCGGGCTAGGGTTAGGTTTAGGGAACGGCAAGGCTTAGGGCACAGCTGAGGGTACGGAAACGTGGGAGGGTCAGGCTACGTGCTGACGCACTGGTCAGTGCCAACGTACGGGCCAGGAGTAGGGTACGGCGTAAGGTAAGGTGTAGGGCTTGTGGTTGATTTCCGTTCCAGGCTAGGGTTAGGGTTAGGGAACGGCAAGGCTTAGGGCAAAGGAGAGGGTACGGAAACGTGGGAGGGTCGGGCCCCGTGCTGACGCACGGGTTAGTGCCAGAATACGGGCCAGGAGTAGGCAACGGCGTAGGATAAAGTGTAGGGCTGGTGGTGGGTTTCCATTCCGGGCTAGGGTTAGGGTTAGGGAACGGCAACGCTTAGGGCACAGGTGAGGGTACGGAAACGTGGGAGGGTCAGGCTACGTGCTGACGCACGGGTCAGTGCCAGCGTACGGGCCAGGAGTAGGCAACGGCTTAAGGTAAGGTGTAGGGCTGGTGGTGGGTTTCTATTCCGGGCTAGGGTTAGGGTTAGGGAACGGCAAGGCTTAGGGCACAGGTGAGGGTACAGAAACGTGGGAGGGTCGGGCTACGTGCTGACGCACGGGTCAGTGCCAGCGTACGGGCCAGGAGTACGCAACGGCGTAGGATAAAGTGTAGGGCTGGTGGTGGATTTGCATTCGGGGCTAGGGTTAGGGTTAGGGAACGGCAAGGCTTAGGGCACAGGTGAGGGTACGGAAACGTGGGAGGGTCAGGCTACGTGCTGACACTCAGGTTAGTGCCAGCGTACAGGTCAGGAGTATGGTACGGCGTAAGGTACCGTGTAGGGCTGGTGGTGGGTTTCTATTCCGGGCTAGGGTTAGGGTTAGCGAACGGCAAGGCTTAGGGCACAGGTGAGGGCACGGAAACGTGGGAGGGTCAGGCTACGTGCTGACGCACGGGTCAGTGCCAGCGTACGGGTCAGGAGTAGGGTATGGCGTAAGGTAAGGTGTAGGGCTGGTGGTGGGTTTCTATTCCGGGCTAGGGTTAGGGTTAGGGAACGGCAAGGCTTAGGGCACAGGTGAGGGTACAGAAACGTGGGAGGGTCGGGCTACGTGCTGACGCACTGTTCAGTGCCAGCGTACGGGCCAGGAGTAGGCAACGGCGTAGGATAAAGTGTAGGGCTGGTGGTTGATTTCCGTTCCGGGCTAGTGTTAGGGTTAGGGAACGGCAAGGCTTAGGGCACAGGTGAGGTTACGGAAACGTGGGAGGGTCAGGCTACGTGCTGACGCTCGGGTCAGTGCCAGCGTACGGGCCAGGAGTAAGCAACGGCGTAAGGTAAGGTGTAGGGCTCGTGGTTGGTTTCCGTTCCAGGCTAGGGTTAGGGTTAGGGAACGGCAAGGCTTAGGGCACAGGTGAGGGTACGGAAACGTGGGAGGGTCGGGCTACGTGCTGACGCACGTGTCAGTGCCAGCGTACGGGCCAGGAGTAGGCAACGGCGTAGGATAAAGTGTATGGCTGCTGGTGGATTTGCGTTCCGGGCTAGGGTTAGGGTTAGGGAATGACAAGGCTTAGGGCACAGGTGAGGGTACGGAAACGTGGGAGGGTCAGGCTACGTGCTGACGCACAGGTCAGTGCCAGCGTACAGGTCAGGAGTAGGGTACGGCGTAAGGAAAAGTGTAGGGCTGGTGGTGGGTTTCTATTCCGGGCTAGGGTTAGGGTTAGGGAACGGCAAGGCTTAGGGCACAGGTGAGGGTACGGAAACGTGGGAGGGTCAGGCTACGTGCTGACGCACGTGTCAGTGCCAGCGTACGGGTCAGGAGTAGGGTACGGCGTACGGTAAGGTGTAGGGCTGGTGGTGGCTTTCTATTCCCGGCTAGGGTTAGGGTTAGGGAACGGCAAGGCTTAGGGCACAGGTGAGGGTACGGAAACGTGGGAGGGTCAGGCTACGTGCTGATGCACGGGTCAGTGCCAGCGTACGGGCCAGGAGTAGGCAACGGCTTAAGGTAAGGTGTAGGGCTGGTGGTGGGTTTCTATTCCGGGCTAGGGTTAGGGTTAGGGAACGGCAAGGCTTAGGGCACAGGTGAGGGTACAGAAACGTGGGAGGGTCGGGCTACGTGCTGACGCACGGGTCAGTGCCAGCATACGGGTCAGGAGTAGGCAACGGCGTAGGATAAAGTGTAGGGCTGGTGGTGGGTTTCCATTCCGGGCTAGGGTTAGCGTTAGGGAACGGCAACGCTTAGGGCACTGGTGAGGGTACAGAAACGTGGGAGGGTCAGGCTACGTGCTGACGCACGGGTCAGTGCCAGCGTACGGGCCAGGAGTAGGCAACGGCTTAAGGTAAGGTGTAGGGCTGGTGGTGGGTTTCTATTCCGGGCTAGGGTTAGGGTTAGGGAACGGCAAGGCTTAGGGCACAGGTGAGGGTACAGAAACGTGGCAGGGTCGGGCTACGTGCTGACGCACGGGTCAGTGCCAGCGTACGGGCCAGGAGTAGGCAACGGCTTAAGGTAAGGTGTAGGGCTGGTGGTGGGTTTCTATTCCGGGCTAGGGTTAGGGTTAGGAAACGGCAAGGCTTAGGGCACAGGTGAGGGTACAGAAACGTGGGAGGGTCGGGCTACGTGCTGACGCACGGGTCAGTGCCAGCGTACGGGCCAGGAGTAGGCAACGGCGTAGGATAAAGTGTAGGGCTGGTGGTGGATTTGCGTTCGGGGCTAGGGTTAGGGTTAGGGAACCGCAAGGCTTAGGGCACAGGTGAGGGTACGGAAACGTGGGAGGGTCAGGCTACGTGCTGACGCACAGGTCAGTGCCAGCGTACAGGTCATGAGTAGGGTACGGCGTAAGGTAAGGTGTAGGGCTGGTGGTGGGTTTCTATTCCGGGCTAGGGTTAGGGTTAGGGAACGGCAAGGCATAGGGCACAGGTGAGGGTACGGAAACGTGGGAGGGTCAGTCTACGTGCTGACGCACGGGTCAGTGCCAGCGTACGGGTCAGGAGTAGGTTATGGCGTAAGGTAAGGTGTAGGGCTGGTGGTGGGTTTCTATTCAGGGCTAGGGTTAGGGTTAGGGAACAGCAAGGCTTAGGGCACAGGTGAGGGTACGGAAACGTGGGAGGGTCCCGCTACGTGCTGACGCACGGGTCAGTGCCAGCGTACGGGCCAGGAGTAGGCAACGGCGTAGGATAAAGTGTAGGGCTGGTGGTGGATTTGCGTTCCGGGCTAGGGTTAGGGTTAGTTAACGGCATGGCTTAGGGCACAGGTGAGGGTACGGAAACGTGGGAGGGTCAGGCTACGTGCTGACGCACGGTTCAGTGCCAGCGTACGGGCCAGGAATAGGGTACGGCGTAATGTAAGGTGTCAGGCTGGTGGTGGGTTTCCGTTCCGGGCTAGGGTTAGGGTTAGGGAACGGCAAGGCTTAGGGCACAGGTGAAGGTACGGAAACGTGGGAGGCTCGTGCTACGTGCTGACGCACGGGTCAGTGCCAGCGTACGGGCCAGGAGTAGGCAACGGCGTAGGATAAAGTGTAGGCTGGTGGTGGATTTGCATACTGGGCTAGGGTTAGGGTTAGGGAACGGCAAGGCTTAGGGCACAGGAGAGGGTACGGAAACGCCAGAGTGTAAGGCTACGTGCTGATGCACGGGGCAGTGCCAGAGTACAGGCCAGGAGTAGGCAACGGCGTAGGGTAAGGTGTAGGGCTGGTGGTGGGTTTCCATTCCGGGCTAGGGTTAGGGTTAGGGAACGGCAAGGCTTAGGGCACAGGTGAGGGTACGGAAACGTGGGAGGGTCAGGCTACGTGCTGACGCACGGGTCAGTGCCAGCGTACGGGCCAGGAGTAGGCAACGGCTTAAGGTAAGGTGTAGGGCTGGTGGTGGGTTTCTATTCCGGGCTAGGGTTAGGGTTAGGGAACGGCAAGGCTTAGGGCACACGTGAGGGTACAGAAACGTGGGAGGGTCGGGCTACGTGCTGACGCACGGGTCAGTGCCAGCGTACGGGCCAGGAGTAGGCAACGGCTTAAGGTAAGGTGTAGGGCTGGTGGTGGGTTTCTATTCAGGGCTAGGGTTAGGGTTAGGGAACGGCAAGGCTTAGGGCACAGGTGAGGGTACAGAAACGTGGGAGGGTCGGGCTACGTGCTGACGCACGGGTCAGTGCCAGCGTACGGGCCAGGAGCAGGCAACGGCGTAGGATAAAGTGTAGGGCTGGTTGTGGATTTGCGTTCGGGGCTAGGGTTAGGGTTAGGGAACGGCAAGGCTTAGGGCACAGGTGAGAGTACGGAAACGTGGGAGGGTCAGGCTACGTGCTGACGCACAGGTCAGTGCCAGCGTACAGGTCAGGAGTAGGGTACGGCATAAGGTAAGGTGTAGGGCTGGTGGTGGGTTTCTATTCCGGGCTAGGGTTAGGGTTAGGGAACGGCAAGGCATAGGGCACAGGTGAGGGTACGGAAACGTGGGAGGGTCAGGCTTCGTGCTGACGCACGGGTCAGTGCCAGCGTTCGGGTCAGGAGTAGGTTATGGCGTAAGGTAAGGTGTAGGGCTGGTGGTGGGTTTACGTTCCGGGCTAGGGTTAGGGTTAGGGAACGGCAAGGCTTAGGGCACAGGTGAAGGTACGGAAACGTGGGAGGCTCGTGCTACGTGCTGACGCACGGGTCAGTGCCAGCGTACGGGCCAGGAGTAGGCAACGGCGTAGGATAAAGTGTAGGCTGGTGGTGGATTTGCGTTCTGGGCTAGGGTTAGGGTTAGGGAACGGCAAGGCTTACGGCACAGGAGAGGTTACGGAAACGCCAGAGTGTAAGGCTACGTGCTGATGCACGGGGCAGTGCCAGAGTACAGGCCAGGAGTAGGCAACGGCGTAGGATAAAGTGTAGGGCTGGTGGTGGGTTTCTATTCCGGGCTAGGGTTAGGGTTAGGGAACGGCAAGGCTTAGGGCACAAGTGAGGGTACGGAAACGTGGGAGGGTCAGGCTACGTGCTGACGCACGGTTCAGTGCCAGCGTACGGGCCAGGAATAGGGTACGGCGTAAGGTAAGGTGTAGGGCTGGTGGTGGGTTTCCATTCCGGGCTAGGGTTAGGGTTAGGGAACGGCAAGGCTTAGGGCACAGCTGAGGGTACGGAAACGTGGGAGGGTCAGGCTACGTGCTGACGCACTGGTCAGTGCCAACGTACGGGCCAGGAGTAGGGTACGGCGTAAGGTAAGGTGTAGGGCTTGTGGTTGATTTCCGTTCCAGGCTAGGGTTAGGGTTAGGGAACGGCAAGGCTTAGGGCAAAGGAGAGGGTACGGAAACGTGGGAGGGTCGGGCCCCGTGCTGATGCACGGGTTAGTGCCAGCATACGGGCCAGGAGTAGGAAACGGCGTAGGATAAAGTGTAGGGCTGGTGGTGGGTTTCCATTCCGGGCTAGGGTTAGGGTTAGGGAACGGCAACGCTTAGGGCACAGGTGAGGGCACGGAAACGTGGGAGGGTCAGGCTACGTGCTGACGCACGGGTCAGTGCCAGCGTACGGGCCAGGAGTAGGCAACGGCTTAAGGTAAGGTGTAGGGCTGGTGGTGGGTTTCTATTCCGGGCTAGGGTTAGGGTTAGGGAACGGCAAGGCTTAGGGCACAGGTGAGGGTACAGAAACGTGGGAGGTTCGGGCTACGTGCTGACGCACGGGTCAGTGCCAGCGTACGGGCCAGGAGTAGGCAACGGCTTAAGGTAAGGTGTAGGGCTGGTGGTGGGTTTCTATTCCGGGCTAGGGTTAGGGTTAGGGAACGGCAAGGCATAGGGCACAGGTGAGGGTACGGAAACGTGGGAGGGTCAGGCTTCGTGCTGACGCACGGGTCAGTGCCAGCGTTCGGGTCAGGAGTAGGTTATGGCGTAAGGTAAGGTGTAGGGCTGGTGGTGGGTTTCCGTTCCGGGCTAGGGTTAGTGTTAGGGAACGGCAAGGCTTAGGGCACAGGTGAATGTACGGAAACGTGGGAGGCTCGTGCTACGTGCTGACGCACGGGTCAGTGCCAGCGTACGGGCCAGGAGTAGGCAACGGCGTAGGATAAAGTGTAGGCTGGTGGTGGATTTGCGTTCTGGGCTAGGGTTAGGGTTAGGGAACGGCAAGGCTTACGGCACAGGAGAGGGTACGGAAACGCCAGAGTGTAAGGCTACGTGCTGATGCACGGGGCAGTGCCAGAGTACAGGCCAGGAGTAGGCAACGGCGTAGGATAAAGTGTAGGGCTGGTGGTGGGTTTCTATTCCGGGCTAGGGTTAGGGTTAGGGAACGGCAAGGCTTAGGGCACAAGTGAGGGTACGGAAACGTGGGAGGGTCAGGCTACGTGCTGACGCACGGTTCAGTGCCAGCGTACGGGCCAGGAATAGGGTACGGCGTAAGGTAAGGTGTAGGGCTGGTGGTGGGTTTCCATTCCGGGCTAGGGTTAGGTTTAGGGAACGGCAAGGCTTAGGGCACAGCTGAGGGTACGGAAACGTGGGAGGGTCAGGCTACGTGCTGACGCACTGGTCAGTGCCATCGTACGGGCCAGGAGTAGGGTACGGCGTAAGGTAAGGTGTAGGGCTTGTGGTTGATTTCCGTTCCAGGCTAGGGTTAGGGTTAGGGAACGGCAAGGCTTAGGGCAAAGAAGAGGGTACGGAAACGTGGGAGGGTCGGGCCCCGTGCTGACGCACGGGTTAGTGCCAGCATACGGGCCAGGAGTAGGCAACGGCGTAGGATAAAGTGTAGGGCTGGTGGTGGGTTTCCATTCCGGGCTAGGGTTAGGGTTAGGGAACGGCAACGCTTAGGGCACAGGTGAGGGTACGGAAACGTGGGAGGGTCAGGCTACGTGCTGACGCACGGGTCAGTGCCAGCGTACGGGCCAGGAGTAGGCAACGGCTTAAGGTAAGGTGTAGGGCTGGTGGTGGGTTTCTATTCCGGGCTAGGGTTAGGGTTAGGGAACGGCAAGGCTTAGGGCACAGGTGAGGGTACAGAAACGTGGGAGGGTCGGGCTACGTGCTGACGCACGGGTCAGTGCCAGCGTACGGGCCAGGAGTACGCAACGGCGTAGGATAAAGTGTAGGGCTGGTGGTGGATTTGCATTCGGGGCTAGGGTTAGGGTTAGGGAACGGCAAGGCTTAGGGCACAGGTGAGGGTACGGAAACGTGGGAGGGTCAGGCTACGTGCTGACACACAGGTTAGTGCCAGCGTACAGGTCAGGAGTATGGTACGGCGTAAGGTACCGTGTAGGGCTGGTGGTGGGTTTCTATTCCGGACTAGGGTTAGGGTTAGCGAACGGCAAGGCTTAGGGCACAGGTGAGGGCACGGAAACGTGGGAGGGTCAGGCTACGTGCTGACGCACGGGTCAGTGCCAGCGTACGGGTCAGGAGTAGGGTATGGCGTAAGGTAAGGTGTAGGGCTGGTGGTGGGTTTCTATTCCGGGCTAGGGTTAGGGTTAGGGAACGGCAAGGCTTAGGGCACAGGTGAGGGTACAGAAACGTGGGAGGGTCGGGCTACGTGCTGACGCACGGGTCAGTGCCAGCGTACGGGCCAGGAGTAGGCAACGGCGTAGGATAAAGTGTAGGGCTGGTGGTTGATTTCCATTCCGGGCTAGTGTTAGGGTTAGGGAACGGCAAGGCTTAGGGCACAGGTGAGGTTACGGAAACGTGGGAGGGTCAGGCTACGTGATGACGCTCGGGTCAGTGCCAGCGTACGGGCCAGGAGTAAGCAACGGCGTAAGGTAAGGTGTAGGGCTCGTGGTTGGTTTCCGTTCCAGGCTAGGGTTAGGGTTAGGGAACGGCAAGGCTTAGGGCACAGGTGAGGGTACGGAAACGTGGGAGGGTCGGGCTACGTGCTGACGCACGTGTCAGTGCCAGCGTACGGGCCAGGAGTAGGCAACGGCGTAGGATAAAGTGTATGGCTGCTGGTGGATTTGCGTTCCGGGCTAGGGTTAGGGTTAGGGAATGACAAGGCTTAGGGCACAGGTGAGGGTACGGAAACGTGGGAGGGTCAGGCTACGTGCTGACGCACAGGTCAGTGCCAGCGTACAGGTCAGGAGTAGGGTACGGCGTAAGGAAAAGTGTAGGGCTGGTGGTGGGTTTCTATTCCGGGCTAGGGTTAGGGTTAGGGAACGGCAAGGCTTAGGGCACAGGTGAGGGTACGGAAACGTGGGAGGGTCAGGCTACGTGCTGACGCACGTGTCAGTGCCAGCGTACGGGTCAGGAGTAGGGTACGGCGTACGGTAAGGTGTAGGGCTGGTGGTGGCTTTCTATTCCCGGCTAGGGTTAGGGTTAGGGAACGGCAAGGCTTAGGGCACAGGTGAGGGTACGGAAACGTGGGAGGGTCAGGCTACGTGCTGACGCACGGGTCAGTGCCAGCGTACGGGCCAGGAGTAGGCAACGGCTTAAGGTAAGGTGTAGGGCTGGTGGTGGGTTTCTATTCCGGGCTAGGGTTAGGGTTAGGGAACGGCAAGGCTTAGGGCACAGGTGAGGGTACAGAAACGTGGGAGGGTCGGGCTACGTGCTGACGCACGGGTCAGTGCCAGCATACGGGTCAGGAGTAGGCAACGGCGTAGGATAAAGTGTAGGGCTGGTGGTGGGTTTCCATTCCGGGCTAGGGTTAGCGTTAGGGAACGGCAACGCTTAGGGCACTGGTGAGGGTACAGAAACGTGGGAGGGTCAGGCTACGTGCTGACGCACGGGTCAGTGCCAGCGTACGGGCCAGGAGTAGGCAACGGCTTAAGGTAAGGTGTAGGGCTGGTGGTGGGTTTCTATTCCGGGCTAGGGTTAGGGTTAGGGAACGGCAAGGCTTAGGGCACAGGTGAGGGTACAGAAACGTGGCAGGGTCGGGCTACGTGCTGACGCACGGGTCAGTGCCAGCGTACGGGCCAGGAGTAGGCAACGGCTTAAGGTAAGGTGTAGGGCTGGTGGTGGGTTTCTATTCCGGGCTAGGGTTAGGGTTAGGAAACGGCAAGGCTTAGGGCACAGGTGAGGGTACAGAAACGTGGGAGGGTCGGGCTACGTGCTGACGCACGGGTCAGTGCCAGCGTACGGGCCAGGAGTAGGCAACGGCGTAGGATAAAGTGTAGGGCTGGTGGTGGATTTGCGTTCGGGGCTAGGGTTAGGGTTAGGGAACCGCAAGGCTTAGGGCACAGGTGAGGGTACGGAAACGTGGGAGGGTCAGGCTACGTGCTGACGCACAGGTCAGTGCCAGCGTACAGGTCATGAGTAGGGTACGGCGTAAGGTAAGGTGTAGGGCTGGTGGTGGGTTTCTATTCCGGGCTAGGGTTAGGGTTAGGGAACGGCAAGGCATAGGGCACAGGTGAGGGTACGGAAACGTGGGAGGGTCAGTCTACGTGCTGATGCACGGGTCAGTGCCAGCGTACGGGTCAGGAGTAGGTTATGGCGTAAGGTAAGGTGTAGGGCTGGTGGTGGGTTTCTATTCAGGGCTAGGGTTAGGGTTAGGGAACAGCAAGGCTTAGGGCACAGGTGAGGGTACGGAAACGTGGGAGGGTCCCGCTACGTGCTGACGCACGGGTCAGTGCCAGCGTACGGGCCAGGAGTAGGCAACGGCGTAGGATAAAGTGTAGGGCTGGTGGTGGATTTGCGTTCCGGGCTAGGGTTAGGGTTAGTTAACGGCATGGCTTAGGGCACAGGTGAGGGTACGGAAACGTGGGAGGGTCAGGCTACGTGCTGACGCACGGTTCAGTGCCAGCGTACGGGCCAGGAATAGGGTACGGCGTAATGTAAGGTGTCAGGCTGGTGGTGGGTTTCCGTTCCGGGCTAGGGTTAGGGTTAGGGAACGGCAAGGCTTAGGGCACAGGTGAAGGTACGGAAACGTGGGAGGCTCGTGCTACGTGCTGACGCACGGGTCAGTGCCAGCGTACGGGCCAGGAGTAGGCAACGGCGTAGGATAAAGTGTAGGCTGGTGGTGGATTTGCATACTGGGCTAGGGTTAGGGTTAGGGAACGGCAAGGCTTAGGGCACAGGAGAGGGTACGGAAACGCCAGAGTGTAAGGCTACGTGCTGATGCACGGGGCAGTGCCAGAGTACAGGCCAGGAGTAGGCAACGGCGTAGGGTAAGGTGTAGGGCTGGTGGTGGGTTTCCATTCCGGGCTAGGGTTAGGGTTAGGGAACGGCAAGGCTTAGGGCACAGGTGAGGGTACGGAAACGTGGGAGGGTCAGGCTACGTGCTGACGCACGGGTCAGTGCCAGCGTACGGGCCAGGAGTAGGCAACGGCTTAAGGTAAGGTGTAGGGCTGGTGGTGGGTTTCTATTCCGGGCTAGGGTTAGGGTTAGGGAACGGCAAGGCTTAGGGCACACGTGAGGGTACAGAAACGTGGGAGGGTCGGGCTACGTGCTGACGCACGGGTCAGTGCCAGCGTACGGGCCAGGAGTAGGCAACGGCTTAAGGTAAGGTGTAGGGCTGGTGGTGGGTTTCTATTCAGGGCTAGGGTTAGGGTTAGGGAACGGCAAGGCTTAGGGCACAGGTGAGGGTACAGAAACGTGGGAGGGTCGGGCTACGTGCTGACGCACGGGTCAGTGCCAGCGTACGGGCCAGGAGCAGGCAACGGCGTAGGATAAAGTGTAGGGCTGGTTGTGGATTTGCGTTCGGGGCTAGGGTTAGGGTTAGGGAACGGCAAGGCTTAGGGCACAGGTGAGAGTACGGAAACGTGGGAGGGTCACGCTACGTGCTGACGCACAGGTCAGTGCCAGCGTACAGGTCAGGAGTAGGGTACGGCGTAAGGTAAGGTGTAGGGCTGGTGGTGGGTTTCTATTCCGGGCTAGGGTTAGGGTTAGGGAACGGCAAGGCATAGGGCACAGGTGAGGGTACGGAAACGTGGGAGGGTCAGGCTTCGTGCTGACGCACGGGTCAGTGCCAGCGTTCGGGTCAGGAGTAGGTTATGGCGTAAGGTAAGGTGTAGGGCTGGTGGTGGGTTTACGTTCCGGGCTAGGGTTAGGGTTAGGGAACGGCAAGGCTTAGGGCACAGGTGAAGGTACGGAAACGTGGGAGGCTCGTGCTACGTGCTGACGCACGGGTCAGTGCCAGCGTACGGGCCAGGAGTAGGCAACGGCGTAGGATAAAGTGTAGGCTGGTGGTGGATTTGCGTTCTGGGCTAGGGTTAGGGTTAGGGAACGGCAAGGCTTACGGCACAGGAGAGGGTACGGAAACGCCAGAGTGTAAGGCTACGTGCTGATGCACGGGGCAGTGCCAGAGTACAGGCCAGGAGTAGGCAACGGCGTAGGATAAAGTGTAGGGCTGGTGGTGGGTTTCTATTCCGGGCTAGGGTTAGGGTTAGGGAACGGCAAGGCTTAGGGCACAAGTGAGGGTACGGAAACGTGGGAGGGTCAGGCTACGTGCTGACGCACGGTTCAGTGCCAGCGTACGGGCCAGGAATAGGGTACGGCGTAAGGTAAGGTGTAGGGCTGGTGATGGGTTTCTATTCCGGGGTAGGTTTAGGGTTAGGGAACGGCAAGGCTTAGGGCACAGGTGAGGGTACAGAAACGTGGGAGGGTCGGGCTACGTGCTGACGCACGGTTCAGTGCCAGCGTACGGGCCAGGAGTAGGCAACGGCGTAGGATAAAGTGTAGGGCTGGTGGTGGATTTGCATACGGGGCTAGGGTTAGGGTTAGGGAACGGCAAGGCTTAGGGCACAGGTGAGGGTACGGAAACGTGGGAGGGTCAGGCTACGTGCTGACGCACAGGTTAGTGCCAGCGTACAGGTCAGGAGTATGGTACGGCGTAAGGTACCGTGTAGGGCTGGTGGTGGGTTTCTATTCCGGGCTAGGGTTAAGGTTAGCGAACGGCAAGGCTTAGGGCACAGGTGAGGGTACAGAAACGTGGGAGGGTCGGGCTACGTGCTGACGCACGGGTCAGTGCCAGCGTACGGGCCAGGAGTAGGCAACGGCGTAGGATAAAGTGTAGGGCTGGTGGTTGATTTCTGTTCCGGGCTAGTGTTAGGGTTAGGGAACGGCAAGGCTTAGGGCACAGGTGAGGTTACGGAAACGTGGGAGGGTCAGGCTACGTGCTGACGCTCGGGTCAGTGCCAGCGTACGGGCCAGGAGTAAGCAACGGCGTAAGGTAAGGTGTAGGGCTCGTGGTTGGTTTCCGTTCCAGGCTAGGGTTAGGGTTAGGGAACGGCAAGGCTTAGGGCACAGGTGAGGGTACGGAAACGTGGGAGGGTCGGGCTACGTGCTGACGCACGTGTCAGTGCCAGCGTACGGGCCAGGAGTAGGCAACGGCGTAGGATAAAGTGTATGGCTGCTGGTGGATTTGCGTTCCGGGCTAGGGTTAGGGTTAGGGAATGACAAGGCTTAGGGCACAGGTGAGGGTACGGAAACGTGGGAGGGTCAGGCTACGTGCTGACGCACAGGTCAGTGCCAGCGTACAGGTCAGGAGTAGGGTACGGCGTAAGGAAAAGTGTAGGGCTGGTGGTGGGTTTCTATTCCGGGCTAGGGTTAGGGTTAGGGAACGGCAAGGCTTAGGGCACAGGTGAGGGTACGGAAACGTGGGAGGGTCAGGCTACGTGCTGACGCACGTGTCAGTGCCAGCGTACGGGTCAGGAGTAGGGTACGGCGTACGGTAAGGTGTAGGGCTGGTGGTGGCTTTCTATTCCCGGCTAGGGTTAGGGTTAGGGAACGGCAAGGCTTAGGGCACAGGTGAGGGTACGGAAACGTGGGAGGGTCAGGCTACGTGCTGACGCACGGGTCAGTGCCAGCGTACGGGCCAGGAGTAGGCAACGGCTTAAGGTAAGGTGTAGGGCTGGTGGTGGGTTTCTATTCCGGGCTAGGGTTAGGGTTAGGGAACGGCAAGGCTTAGGGCACAGGTGAGGGTACAGAAACGTGGGAGGGTCGGGCTACGTGCTGACGCACGGGTCAGTGCCAGCATACGGGTCAGGAGTAGGCAACGGCGTAGGATAAAGTGTAGGGCTGGTGGTGGGTTTCCATTCCGGGCTAGGGTTAGCGTTAGGGAACGGCAACGCTTAGGGCACTGGTGAGGGTACAGAAACGTGGGAGGGTCAGGCTACGTGCTGACGCACGGGTCAGTGCCAGCGTACGGGCCAGGAGTAGGCAACGGCTTAAGGTAAGGTGTAGGGCTGGTGGTGGGTTTCTATTCCGGGCTAGGGTTAGGGTTAGGGAACGGCAAGGCTTAGGGCACAGGTGAGGGTACAGAAACGTGGCAGGGTCGGGCTACGTGCTGACGCACGGGTCAGTGCCAGCGTACGGGCCAGGAGTAGGCAACGGCTTAAGGTAAGGTGTAGGGCTGGTGGTGGGTTTCTATTCCGGGCTAGGGTTAGGGTTAGGAAACGGCAAGGCTTAGGGCACAGGTGAGGGTACAGAAACGTGGGAGGGTCGGGCTACGTGCTGACGCACGGGTCAGTGCCAGCGTACGGGCCAGGAGTAGGCAACGGCGTAGGATAAAGTGTAGGGCTGGTGGTGGATTTGCGTTCGGGGCTAGGGTTAGGGTTAGGGAACCGCAAGGCTTAGGGCACAGGTGAGGGTACGGAAACGTGGGAGGGTCAGGCTACGTGCTGACGCACAGGTCAGTGCCAGCGTACAGGTCATGAGTAGGTTACGGCGTAAGGTAAGGTGTAGGGCTGGTGGTGGGTTTCTATTCCGGGCTAGGGTTAGGGTTAGGGAACGGCAAGGCATAGGGCACAGGTGAGGGTACGGAAACGTGGGAGGGTCAGTCTACGTGCTGATGCACGGGTCAGTGCCAGCGTACGGGTCAGGAGTAGGTTATGGCGTAAGGTAAGGTGTAGGGCTGGTGGTGGGTTTCTATTCAGGGCTAGGGTTAGGGTTAGGGAACAGCAAGGCTTAGGGCACAGGTGAGGGTACGGAAACGTGGGAGGGTCCCGCTACGTGCTGACGCACGGGTCAGTGCCAGCGTACGGGCCAGGAGTAGGCAACGGCGTAGGATAAAGTGTAGGGCTGGTGGTGGATTTGCGTTCCGGGCTAGGGTTAGGGTTAGTTAACGGCATGGCTTAGGGCACAGGTGAGGGTACGGAAACGTGGGAGGGTCAGGCTACGTGCTGACGCACGGTTCAGTGCCAGCGTACGGGCCAGGAATAGGGTACGGCGTAATGTAAGGTGTCAGGCTGGTGGTGGGTTTCCGTTCCGGGCTAGGGTTAGGGTTAGGGAACGGCAAGGCTTAGGGCACAGGTGAAGGTACGGAAACGTGGGAGGCTCGTGCTACGTGCTGACGCACGGGTCAGTGCCAGCGTACGGGCCAGGAGTAGGCAACGGCGTAGGATAAAGTGTAGGCTGGTGGTGGATTTGCATACTGGGCTAGGGTTAGGGTTAGGGAACGGCAAGGCTTAGGGCACAGGAGAGGGTACGGAAACGCCAGAGTGTAAGGCTACGTGCTGATGCACGGGGCAGTGCCAGAGTACAGGCCAGGAGTAGGCAACGGCGTAGGGTAAGGTGTAGGGCTGGTGGTGGGTTTCCATTCCGGGCTAGGGTTAGGGTTAGGGAACGGCAAGGCTTAGGGCACAGGTGAGGGTACGGAAACGTGGGAGGGTCAGGCTACGTGCTGACGCACGGGTCAGTGCCAGCGTACGGGCCAGGAGTAGGCAACGGCTTAAGGTAAGGTGTAGGGCTGGTGGTGGGTTTCTATTCCGGGCTAGGGTTAGGGTTAGGGAACGGCAAGGCTTAGGGCACACGTGAGGGTACAGAAACGTGGGAGGGTCGGGCTACGTGCTGACGCACGGGTCAGTGCCAGCGTACGGGCCAGGAGTAGGCAACGGCTTAAGGTAAGGTGTAGGGCTGGTGGTGGGTTTCTATTCAGGGCTAGGGTTAGGGTTAGGGAACGGCAAGGCTTAGGGCACAGGTGAGGGTACAGAAACGTGGGAGGGTCGGGCTACGTGCTGACGCACGGGTCAGTGCCAGCGTACGGGCCAGGAGCAGGCAACGGCGTAGGATAAAGTGTAGGGCTGGTTGTGGATTTGCGTTCGGGGCTAGGGTTAGGGTTAGGGAACGGCAAGGCTTAGGGCACAGGTGAGAGTACGGAAACGTGGGAGGGTCACGCTACGTGCTGACGCACAGGTCAGTGCCAGCGTACAGGTCAGGAGTAGGGTACGGCGTAAGGTAAGGTGTAGGGCTGGTGGTGGGTTTCTATTCCGGGCTAGGGTTAGGGTTAGGGAACGGCAAGGCATAGGGCACAGGTGAGGGTACGGAAACGTGGGAGGGTCAGGCTTCGTGCTGACGCACGGGTCAGTGCCAGCGTTCGGGTCAGGAGTAGGTTATGGCGTAAGGTAAGGTGTAGGGCTGGTGGTGGGTTTACGTTCCGGGCTAGGGTTAGGGTTAGGGAACGGCAAGGCTTAGGGCACAGGTGAAGGTACGGAAACGTGGGAGGCTCGTGCTACGTGCTGACGCACGGGTCAGTGCCAGCGTACGGGCCAGGAGTAGGCAACGGCGTAGGATAAAGTGTAGGCTGGTGGTGGATTTGCGTTCTGGGCTAGGGTTAGGGTTAGGGAACGGCAAGGCTTACGGCACAGGAGAGGGTACGGAAACGCCAGAGTGTAAGGCTACGTGCTGATGCACGGGGCAGTGCCAGAGTACAGGCCAGGAGTAGGCAACGGCGTAGGATAAAGTGTAGGGCTGGTGGTGGGTTTCTATTCCGGGCTAGGGTTAGGGTTAGGGAACGGCAAGGCTTAGGGCACAAGTGAGGGTACGGAAACGTGGGAGGGTCAGGCTACGTGCTGACGCACGGTTCAGTGCCAGCGTACGGGCCAGGAATAGGGTACGGCGTAAGGTAAGGTGTAGGGCTGGTGATGGGTTTCTATTCCGGGGTAGGTTTAGGGTTAGGGAACGGCAAGGCTTAGGGCACAGGTGAGGGTACAGAAACGTGGGAGGGTCGGGCTACGTGCTGACGCACGGTTCAGTGCCAGCGTACGGGCCAGGAGTAGGCAACGGCGTAGGATAAAGTGTAGGGCTGGTGGTGGATTTGCATACGGGGCTAGGGTTAGGGTTAGGGAACGGCAAGGCTTAGGGCACAGGTGAGGGTACGGAAACGTGGGAGGGTCAGGCTACGTGCTGACGCACAGGTTAGTGCCAGCGTACAGGTCAGGAGTATGGTACGGCGTAAGGTACCGTGTAGGGCTGGTGGTGGGTTTCTATTCCGGGCTAGGGTTAAGGTTAGCGAACGGCAAGGCTTAGGGCACAGGTGAGGGTACAGAAACGTGGGAGGGTCGGGCTACGTGCTGACGCACGGGTCAGTGCCAGCGTACGGGCCAGGAGTAGGCAACGGCGTAGGATAAAGTGTAGGGCTGGTGGTTGATTTCTGTTCCGGGCTAGTGTTAGGGTTAGGGAACGGCAAGGCTTAGGGCACAGGTGAGGTTACGGAAACGTGGGAGGGTCAGGCTACGTGCTGACGCTCGGGTCAGTGCCAGCGTACGGGCCAGGAGTAAGCAACGGCGTAAGGTAAGGTGTAGGGCTCGTGGTTGGTTTCCGTTCCAGGCTAGGGTTAGGGTTAGGGAACGGCAAGGCTTAGGGCACAGGTGAGGGTACGGAAACGTGGGAGGGTCGGGCTACGTGCTGACGCACGTGTCAGTGCCAGCGTACGGGCCAGGAGTAGGCAACGGCGTAGGATAAAGTGTATGGCTGCTGGTGGATTTGCGTTCCGGGCTAGGGTTAGGGTTAGGGAATGACAAGGCTTAGGGCACAGGTGAGGGTACGGAAACGTGGGAGGGTCAGGCTACGTGCTGACGCACAGGTCAGTGCCAGCGTACAGGTCAGGAGTAGGGTACGGCGTAAGGAAAAGTGTAGGGCTGGTGGTGGGTTTCTATTCCGGGCTAGGGTTAGGGTTAGGGAACGGCAAGGCTTAGGGCACAGGTGAGGGTACGGAAACGTGGGAGGGTCAGGCTACGTGCTGACGCACGTGTCAGTGCCAGCGTACGGGTCAGGAGTAGGGTACGGCGTACGGTAAGGTGTAGGGCTGGTGGTGGCTTTCTATTCCCGGCTAGGGTTAGGGTTAGGGAACGGCAAGGCTTAGGGCACAGGTGAGGGTACGGAAACGTGGGAGGGTCAGGCTACGTGCTGACGCACGGGTCAGTGCCAGCGTACGGGCCAGGAGTAGGCAACGGCTTAAGGTAAGGTGTAGGGCTGGTGGTGGGTTTCTATTCCGGGCTAGGGTTAGGGTTAGGGAACGGCAAGGCTTAGGGCACAGGTGAGGGTACAGAAACGTGGGAGGGTCGGGCTACGTGCTGACGCACGGGTCAGTGCCAGCATACGGGTCAGGAGTAGGCAACGGCGTAGGATAAAGTGTAGGGCTGGTGGTGGGTTTCCATTCCGGGCTAGGGTTAGCGTTAGGGAACGGCAACGCTTAGGGCACTGGTGAGGGTACAGAAACGTGGGAGGGTCAGGCTACGTGCTGACGCACGGGTCAGTGCCAGCGTACGGGCCAGGAGTAGGCAACGGCTTAAGGTAAGGTGTAGGGCTGGTGGTGGGTTTCTATTCCGGGCTAGGGTTAGGGTTAGGGAACGGCAAGGCTTAGGGCACAGGTGAGGGTACAGAAACGTGGCAGGGTCGGGCTACGTGCTGACGCACGGGTCAGTGCCAGCGTACGGGCCAGGAGTAGGCAACGGCTTAAGGTAAGGTGTAGGGCTGGTGGTGGGTTTCTATTCCGGGCTAGGGTTAGGGTTAGGAAACGGCAAGGCTTAGGGCACAGGTGAGGGTACAGAAACGTGGGAGGGTCGGGCTACGTGCTGACGCACGGGTCAGTGCCAGCGTACGGGCCAGGAGTAGGCAACGGCGTAGGATAAAGTGTAGGGCTGGTGGTGGATTTGCGTTCGGGGCTAGGGTTAGGGTTAGGGAACCGCAAGGCTTAGGGCACAGGTGAGGGTACGGAAACGTGGGAGGGTCAGGCTACGTGCTGACGCACAGGTCAGTGCCAGCGTACAGGTCATGAGTAGGGTACGGCGTAAGGTAAGGTGTAGGGCTGGTGGTGGGTTTCTATTCCGGGCTAGGGTTAGGGTTAGGGAACGGCAAGGCATAGGGCACAGGTGAGGGTACGGAAACGTGGGAGGGTCAGTCTACGTGCTGATGCACGGGTCAGTGCCAGCGTACGGGTCAGGAGTAGGTTATGGCGTAAGGTAAGGTGTAGGGCTGGTGGTGGGTTTCTATTCAGGGCTAGGGTTAGGGTTAGGGAACAGCAAGGCTTAGGGCACAGGTGAGGGTACGGAAACGTGGGAGGGTCCCGCTACGTGCTGACGCACGGGTCAGTGCCAGCGTACGGGCCAGGAGTAGGCAACGGCGTAGGATAAAGTGTAGGGCTGGTGGTGGATTTGCGTTCCGGGCTAGGGTTAGGGTTAGTTAACGGCATGGCTTAGGGCACAGGTGAGGGTACGGAAACGTGGGAGGGTCAGGCTACGTGCTGACGCACGGTTCAGTGCCAGCGTACGGGCCAGGAATAGGGTACGGCGTAATGTAAGGTGTCAGGCTGGTGGTGGGTTTCCGTTCCGGGCTAGGGTTAGGGTTAGGGAACGGCAAGGCTTAGGGCACAGGTGAAGGTACGGAAACGTGGGAGGCTCGTGCTACGTGCTGACGCACGGGTCAGTGCCAGCGTACGGGCCAGGAGTAGGCAACGGCGTAGGATAAAGTGTAGGCTGGTGGTGGATTTGCATACTGGGCTAGGGTTAGGGTTAGGGAACGGCAAGGCTTAGGGCACAGGAGAGGGTACGGAAACGCCAGAGTGTAAGGCTACGTGCTGATGCACGGGGCAGTGCCAGAGTACAGGCCAGGAGTAGGCAACGGCGTAGGGTAAGGTGTAGGGCTGGTGGTGGGTTTCCATTCCGGGCTAGGGTTAGGGTTAGGGAACGGCAAGGCTTAGGGCACAGGTGAGGGTACGGAAACGTGGGAGGGTCAGGCTACGTGCTGACGCACGGGTCAGTGCCAGCGTACGGGCCAGGAGTAGGCAACGGCTTAAGGTAAGGTGTAGGGCTGGTGGTGGGTTTCTATTCCGGGCTAGGGTTAGGGTTAGGGAACGGCAAGGCTTAGGGCACACGTGAGGGTACAGAAACGTGGGAGGGTCGGGCTACGTGCTGACGCACGGGTCAGTGCCAGCGTACGGGCCAGGAGTAGGCAACGGCTTAAGGTAAGGTGTAGGGCTGGTGGTGGGTTTCTATTCAGGGCTAGGGTTAGGGTTAGGGAACGGCAAGGCTTAGGGCACAGGTGAGGGTACAGAAACGTGGGAGGGTCGGGCTACGTGCTGACGCACGGGTCAGTGCCAGCGTACGGGCCAGGAGCAGGCAACGGCGTAGGATAAAGTGTAGGGCTGGTTGTGGATTTGCGTTCGGGGCTAGGGTTAGGGTTAGGGAACGGCAAGGCTTAGGGCACAGGTGAGAGTACGGAAACGTGGGAGGGTCACGCTACGTGCTGACGCACAGGTCAGTGCCAGCGTACAGGTCAGGAGTAGGGTACGGCGTAAGGTAAGGTGTAGGGCTGGTGGTGGGTTTCTATTCCGGGCTAGGGTTAGGGTTAGGGAACGGCAAGGCATAGGGCACAGGTGAGGGTACGGAAACGTGGGAGGGTCAGGCTTCGTGCTGACGCACGGGTCAGTGCCAGCGTTCGGGTCAGGAGTAGGTTATGGCGTAAGGTAAGGTGTAGGGCTGGTGGTGGGTTTACGTTCCGGGCTAGGGTTAGGGTTAGGGAACGGCAAGGCTTAGGGCACAGGTGAAGGTACGGAAACGTGGGAGGCTCGTGCTACGTGCTGACGCACGGGTCAGTGCCAGCGTACGGGCCAGGAGTAGGCAACGGCGTAGGATAAAGTGTAGGCTGGTGGTGGATTTGCGTTCTGGGCTAGGGTTAGGGTTAGGGAACGGCAAGGCTTACGGCACAGGAGAGGGTACGGAAACGCCAGAGTGTAAGGCTACGTGCTGATGCACGGGGCAGTGCCAGAGTACAGGCCAGGAGTAGGCAACGGCGTAGGATAAAGTGTAGGGCTGGTGGTGGGTTTCTATTCCGGGCTAGGGTTAGGGTTAGGGAACGGCAAGGCTTAGGGCACAAGTGAGGGTACGGAAACGTGGGAGGGTCAGGCTACGTGCTGACGCACGGTTCAGTGCCAGCGTACGGGCCAGGAATAGGGTACGGCGTAAGGTAAGGTGTAGGGCTGGTGATGGGTTTCTATTCCGGGGTAGGTTTAGGGTTAGGGAACGGCAAGGCTTAGGGCACAGGTGAGGGTACAGAAACGTGGGAGGGTCGGGCTACGTGCTGACGCACGGTTCAGTGCCAGCGTACGGGCCAGGAGTAGGCAACGGCGTAGGATAAAGTGTAGGGCTGGTGGTGGATTTGCATACGGGGCTAGGGTTAGGGTTAGGGAACGGCAAGGCTTAGGGCACAGGTGAGGGTACGGAAACGTGGGAGGGTCAGGCTACGTGCTGACGCACAGGTTAGTGCCAGCGTACAGGTCAGGAGTATGGTACGGCGTAAGGTACCGTGTAGGGCTGGTGGTGGGTTTCTATTCCGGGCTAGGGTTAAGGTTAGCGAACGGCAAGGCTTAGGGCACAGGTGAGGGTACAGAAACGTGGGAGGGTCGGGCTACGTGCTGACGCACGGGTCAGTGCCAGCGTACGGGCCAGGAGTAGGCAACGGCGTAGGATAAAGTGTAGGGCTGGTGGTTGATTTCTGTTCCGGGCTAGTGTTAGGGTTAGGGAACGGCAAGGCTTAGGGCACAGGTGAGGTTACGGAAACGTGGGAGGGTCAGGCTACGTGCTGACGCTCGGGTCAGTGCCAGCGTACGGGCCAGGAGTAAGCAACGGCGTAAGGTAAGGTGTAGGGCTCGTGGTTGGTTTCCGTTCCAGGCTAGGGTTAGGGTTAGGGAACGGCAAGGCTTAGGGCACAGGTGAGGGTACGGAAACGTGGGAGGGTCGGGCTACGTGCTGACGCACGTGTCAGTGCCAGCGTACGGGACAGGAGTAGGCAACGGCGTAGGATAAAGTGTATGGCTGGTGGTGGATTTGCGTTCCGGGCTAGGTTTAGGGTTAGGGAATGACAAGGCTTAGGGCACAGGTGAGGGTACGGAAACGTGGGAGGGTCAGGCTACGTGCTGACGCACAGGTCAGTGCCAGCGTACAGGTCAGGAGTAGGGTACGGCGTAAGGAAAAGTGTAGGGCTGGTGGTGGGTTTCTATTCCGGGCTAGGGTTAGGGTTAGGGAACGGCAAGGCTTAGGGCACAGGTGAGGGTACGGAAACGTGGGAGGGTCAGGCTACGTGCTGACGCACGTGTCAGTGCCAGCGTACGGGTCAGGAGTAGGGTACGGCGTACGGTAAGGTGTAGGGCTGGTGGTGGCTTTCTATTCCCGGCTAGGGTTAGGGTTAGGGAACGGCAAGGCTTAGGGCACTGGTGAGGGTACGGAAACGTGGGAGGGTCAGGCTACGTGCTGACGCACGGGTCAGTGCCAGCGTACGGGCCAGGAGTAGGCAACGGCTTAAGGTAAGGTGTAGGGCTGGTGGTGGGTTTCTATTCCGGGCTAGGGTTAGGGTTAGGGAACGGCAAGGCTTAGGGCACAGGTGAGGGTACAGAAACGTGGGAGGGTCGGGCTACGTGCTGACGCACGGGTCAGTGCCAGCATACGGGTCAGGAGTAGGCAACGGCGTAGGATAAAGTGTAGGGCTGGTGGTGGCTTTCCATTCCGGGCTAGGGTTAGGGTTAGGGAACGGCAACGCTTAGGGCACTGGTGAGGGTACGGAAACGTGGGAGGGTCAGGCTACGTGCTGACGCACGGGTCAGTGCCAGCGTACGGGCCAGGAGTAGGCAACGGCTTAAGGTAAGGTGTAGGGCTGGTGGTGGGTTTCTATTCCGGGCTAGGGTTAGGGTTAGGGAACGGCAAGACTTAGGGCACAGGTGAGGGTACAGAAACGTGGGAGGGTCGGGCTACGTGCTGACGCACGGGTCAGTGCCAGCGTACGGGCCAGGAGTAGGCAACGGCTTAAGGTAAGGTGTAGGGCTGGTGGTGGGTTTCTATTCCGGGCTAGGGTTAGGGTTAGGGAACGGCAAGGCTTAGGGCACAGGTGAGGGTACAGAAACGTGGGAGGGTCGGGCTACGTGCTGACGCACGGGTCAGTGCCAGCGTACGGGCCAGGAGTAGGCAACGGCGTAGGATAAAGTGTAGGGCTGGTGGTGGATTTGCGTTCGGGGCTAGGGTAAGGGTTAGGGAACGGCAAGGCTTAGGGCACAGGTGAGGGTACGGAAACGTGGGAGGGTCAGGCTACGTGCTGACGCACAGGTCAGTGCCAGCGTACAGGTCAGGAGTAGGGTACGGCGTAAGGTAAGGTGTAGGGCTGGTGGTGGGTTTCTATTCCGGGCTAGGGTTAGGGTTAGGGAACGGCAAGGCATAGGGCACAGGTGAGGGTACGGAAACGTGGGAGGGTCAGTCTACGTGCTGACGCACGGGTCAGTGCCAGCGTACGGGTCAGGAGTAGGTTATGGCGTAAGGAAAGGTGTAGGGCTGGTGGTTGGTTTCTATTCCGGGCTAGGGTTAGGGTTAGGGAACGGCAAGGCTTAGGGCACAGGTGAGGGTACGGAAACGTGGGAGGGTCCCGCTACGTGCTGACGCATGGGTCAGTGCCAGCGTACGGGCCAGGAGTAGGCAACGGCGTAGGATAAAGTGTAGGGCTGGTGGTGGATTTGCGTTCCGGGCTAGGGTTAGGGTTAGGGAACGGCATGGCTTAGGGCACAGGTGAGGGTACGGAAACGTGGGAGGGTCAGGCTACGTGCTGACGCACGGTTCAGTGCCAGCGTACGGGCCAGGAATAGGGTACGGCGTAATGTAAGGTGTCAGGCTGGTGGTGGGTTTCCGTTCCGGGCTAGGGTTAGGGTTAGGGAACGGCAAGGCTTAGGGCACAGGTGAAGGTACGGAAACGTGGGAGGCTCGTGCTACGTGCTGACGCACGGGTCAGTGCCAGCGTACGGGCCAGGAGTAGGCAACGGCGTAGGATAAAGTGTAGGCTGGTGGTGGATTTGCGTTCTGGGCTAGGGTTAGGGTTAGGGAACGGCAAGGCTTAGGGCACAGGAGAGGGTACGGAAACGCCAGAGTGTAAGGCTACGTGCTGATGCATGGGGCAGTGCCAGAGTACAGGCCAGGAGTAGGCAACGGCGTAGGGTAAGGTTTAGGGCTGGTGGTGGGTTTCCATTCCGGGCTAGCGTTAGGGTTAGGGAACGGCAAGGCTTAGGGCACAGGTGAGGGTACGGAAACGTGGGAGGGTCAGGCTACGTGCTGACGCACGGGTCAGTGCCAGCGTACGGGCCAGGAGTAGGCAACGGCTTAAGGTAAGGTGTAGGGCTGGTGGTGGGTTTCTATTCCGGGCTAGGGTTAGGGTAAGGGAACGGCAAGGCTTAGGGCACAGGTGAGGGTACAGAAACGTGGGAGGGTCGGGCTACGTGCTGACGCACGGGTCAGTGCCAGCGTACGGGCCAGGAGTAGGCAACGGCTTAAGGTAAGGTGTAGGGCTGGTGGTGGGTTTCTATTCCGGGCTAGGTTTAGGGTTAGGGAACGGCAAGGCTTAGGGCACAGGTGAGGGTACAGAAACGTGGGAGGGTCGGGCTACGTGCTGACGCATGGGTCAGTGCCAGCGTACGGGCCAGGAGCAGGCAACGGCGTAGGATAAAGTGTAGGGCTGGTGGTGGATTTGCGTTCGGGGCTAGGGTTAGGGTTAGGGAACGGCAAGGCTTAGGGCACAGGTGAGGGTACGGAAACGTGGGAGTGTCAGGCTACGTGCTGACGCACAGGTCAGTGCCAGCGTACAGGTCAGGAGTAGGGTACGGCGTAAGGTAAGGTGTAGGGCTGGTGGTGGGTTTCTATTCCGGGCTAGGGTTAGGGTTAGGGAACGGCAAGGCTTAGGGCACAGGTGAGGGTATGGAAACGTGGGAGGGTCAGGCTTCTTGCTGACGCACGGGTCAGTGCCAGCGTTCGGGTCAGGAGTAGGTTATGGCGTAAGGTAAGGTGTAGGGCTGGTGGTGGGTTTCCGTTCCGGGCTAGGGTTAGGGTTAGGGAACGGCAAGGCTTAGGGCACAGGTGAAGGTACGGAAACGTGGGAGGCTCGTGCTACGTGCTGACGCACAGGTCAGTGCCAGCGTACGGGCCAGGAGTAGGCAACGGAGTAGGATAAAGTGTAGGCTGGTGGTGGATTTGCGTTCTGGGCTAGGGTTAGGGTTAGGGAACGGCAAGGCTTAGGGCACAGGAGAGGGTACGGAAACGCCAGAGTGTAAGGCTACGTGCTGATGCACGGGGCAGTGCCAGAGTACAGGCCAGGAGTAGGCAACGGCGTAGGATAAAGTGTAGGGCTGGTGGTGGGTTTCTATTCCGGGCTAGGGTTAGGGTTAGGGAACAGCAAGGCTTAGGGCACAAGTGAGGGTACCGAAACGTGGGAGGGTCAGGCTACGTGCTGACGCACGGTTCAGTGCCAGCGTACGGGCCAGGAATAGGGTACGGCGTAAGGTAAGGTGTAGGGCTGGTGGTGGGTTTCCATACCGGGCTAGGGTTAGGGTTAGGGAACGGCAAGGCTTAGGGCACAGCTGAGGGTACGGAAACGTGGGAGGGTCAGGCTACGTGCTGACGCACTGGTCAGTGCCAACGTACGAACCAGGAGTAGGGTACAGCGTAAGGTAAGGTGTAGGGCTTGTGGTTGATTTCCGTTCCAGGCTAGGGTTAGGGTTAGGGAACGGCAAGGCTTAGGGCAAAGTAGAGGGTACGGAAACGTGGGAGGGTCAGGCCCCGTGCTGACGCACGGGTTAGTGCCAGCATACGGGCCAGGAGTAGGCAACGGCATAGGATAAAGTGTAGTGCTGGTGGTGGGTTTCCATTCCGGGCTAGGGTTAGGGTTAGGGAACGGCAACGCTTAGGGCACAGGTGAGGGTACGGAAACGTGGGAGGGTCAGGCTACGTGCTGACGCACAGGTCAGTGCCAGCGTACGGGCCAGGAGTAGGCAACGGCTTAAGGTAAGGTGTAGGGCTGGTGGTGGGTTTCTATTCCGGGCTAGGGTTAGGGTTAGGGAACGGCAAGGCTTAGGGCACAGGTGAGGGTACAGAAACGTGGGAGGTTCGGGCTACGTGCTGACGCACGGGTCAGTGCCAGCGTACGGGCCAGGAGCAGGCAACGGCTTAAGGTAAGGTGTAGGGCTGGTGATGGGTTTCTATTCCGGGCTAGGGTTAGGGTTAGGGAACGGCAAGGCTTAGGGCACAGGTGAGGGTACAGAAACGTGGGAGGGTCGGGCTACGTGCTGACGCACGGGTCAGTGCCAGCGTACGGGCCAGGAGTAGGCAACGGCGTAGGATAAAGTGTAGGGCTGGTGGTGGATTTGCATTCGGGGCTAGGGTTAGGGTTAGGGAACGGCAATGCTTAGGGCACAGGTGAGGGTACGGAAACGTGGGAGGGTCAGGCTACGTGCTGAGTCACAGGTTAGTGCCAGCGTACAGGTCAGGAGTATGGTACGGCGTAAGGTACCGTGTAGGGCTGGTGGTGGGTTTCTATTCCGGGCTAGGGTTAGGGTTAGCGAACGGCAAGGCTTAGGGCACAGGTGAGGGCACGGAAACGTGGGAGGGTCAGGGTACGTGCTGACGCACGGGTCAGTGCCAGCGTACGGGTCAGGAGTAGGGTATGGCGTAAGGTAAGGTGTAGGGCTGGTGGTGGGTTTCTATTCCAGGCTAGGGTTAGGGTTAGGGAACGGCAAGGCTTAGGGCACAGGTGAGGGTACAGAAACGTGGGAGGGTCGGGCTACGTGCTGACGCACGGGTCAGTGCCAGCGTACGGGCCAGGATTAGGCAACGGCGTAGGATAAAGTGTAGGGCTGGTGGTTGATTTCCGTTCCGGGCTAGTGTTAGGGTTAGGGAACGGCAAGGCTTAGGGCACAGGTGAGGTTACGGAAACGTGGGAGGGTCAGGCTACGTGCTGACGCTCGGGTCAGTGCCAGCGTACGGGCCAGGAGTAAGCAACGGCGTAAGGTAAGGTGTAGGGCTCGTGGTTGGTTTCCGTTCCAGGCTAGGGTTAGGGTTAGGGAACGGCAAGGCTTAGGGCACAGGTGAGGGTACGGAAACGTGGGAGGGTCGGGCTACGTGCTGACGCACGTGTCAGTGCCAGCGTACGGGCCAGGAGTAGGCAACGGCGTAGGATAAAGTGTATGGCTGGTGGTGGATTTGCGTTCCGGGCTAGGGTTAGGGTTAGGGAACGACAAGGCTTAGGGCACAGGTGAGGGTACAGAAACGTGGGAGGGTCAGGCTACGTGCTGACGCACAGGTCAGTGCCAGCGTACAGGTCAGGAGTAGGGTACGGCGTAAGGAAAAGTGTAGGGCTGGTGGTGGGTTTCTATTCCGGGCTAGGGTTAGGGTTAGGGAACGGCAAGGCTTAGGGCACAGGTGAGGGTACGGAAACGTGGGAGGGTCAGGCTACGTGCTGACGCATGTGTCAGTGCCAGCGTACGGGTCAGGAGTAGGGTACGGCGTAAGGTAAGGTGTAGGGCTGGTGGTAGCTTTCTATTCCCGGCTAGGGTTAGGGTTAGGGAACGGCAAGGCTTAGGGCACAGGTGAGGGTACGGAAACGTGGGAGGGTCAGGCTACGTGCTGACGCACGGGTCAGTGCCAGCGTACGGGCCAGGAGTAGGCAACGGCCTAAGGTAAGGTGTAGGGCTGGTGGTGGGTTTCTATTCCGGGCTAGGGTTAGGGTTAGGGAACGGCAAGGCTTAGGGCACAGGTGAGGGTACAGAAACGTGGGAGGGTCGGGCTACGTGCTGACGCACGGGTCAGTGCCAGCATACGGGTCAGGAGTAGGCAACGGCGTAGGATAAAGTGTAGGGCTGGTGGTGGGTTTCCATTCCGGGCTAGGGTTAGGGTTAGGGAATGGCAACGCTTAGGGCACTGGTGAGGGTACGGAAACGTGGGAGGGTCAGGCTACGTGCTGACGCACGGGTCAGTGCCAGCGTACGGGCCAGGAGTTGGCAACGGCTTAAGGTAAGGTGTAGGGCTGGTGGTGGGTTTCTATTCCGGGCTAGGGTTAGGGTTAGGGAACGGCAAGGCTTAGGGCACAGGTGAGGGTACAGAAACGTGGGAGGGTCGGGCTACGTGCTGACGCACGGGTCAGTGCCAGCGTACGGGCCAGGAGTAGGCAACGGCTTAAGGTAAGGTGTAGGGCTGGTGGTGGGTTTCTATTCCGGGCTAGGGTTAGGGTTAGGGAACGGCAAGGCTTAGGGCACAGGTGAGGGTACAGAAAAGTGGGAGGGTAGGGCTACGTGCTGACGCACGGGTCAGTGCCAGCGTACGGGCCAGGAGTAGGCAACGGCGTAGGATAAAGTGTAGGGCTGGTGGTGGATTTGCGTTCGGGGCTAGGGTTAGGGTTAGGGAACGGCAAGGCTTAGGGCACAGGAGAGGGTACGGAAACGCCAGAGTGTAAGGCTACGTGCTGATGCACGGGGCAGTGCCAGAGTACAGGCCAGGAGTAGGCAACGGCGTAGGGTAAGGTGTAGGGCTGGTGGTGGGTTTCCATTCCGGGCTAGGGTTAGGGTTAGGGAACGGCAAGGCTTAGGGCACAGGTGAGGGTACGGAAACGTGGGAGGGTCAGGCTACGTGCTGACGCACGGGTCAGTGCCAGCGTACGGGCCAGGTGTAGGCAACAGCGTAAGGTAAGGTGTAGGGCTGGTGGTTGTTTTCCGTTCCAGGCTAGGGTTAGGGTTAGGGAACGGCAAGGCTTAGGGCACAGGTGAGGGTACGGAAACGTGGGAGGGTCAGGCTACGTGCTGACGCACGGTTCAGTGCCAGCGTACGGGCCAGGAATAGGGTACGGCGTAAGGTAAGGTGTAGGGCTGGTGGTGGGTTTCCATTCCGGGCTAGGGTTAGGGTTAGGGAACGGCAAGGCTTAGGGCACAGCTGAGGGCACGGAAACGTGGGAGGGTCAGGCTACGTGCTGACGCACGGGTCAGTGCCAGCGTACGGGTCAGGAGTAGGGTACGGCGTAAGGTAAGGTGTAGGGCTGGTGGTGGGTTTCTATTCCGGGCTAGGGTTAGGGTTAGGGAACGGCAAGGCTTAGGGCACAGGTCAGGGTACGGAAACGCGGGAGGGTAAGGCTACGTGCTGATGAACGGGTCAGTGCCAGAGTACAGGCCAGGAGTAGGCAACGGCGTAGGGTAAGGTGTAGGGCTGGTGGTTGGTTTCCGTTCCAGGCTAGGGTTAGGGTTAGGGTACGGCAAGGCTTAGGGCACAGGGGAGGGTACAGAAACGTGGGAGGGTCGGGCTACGTGCTGATTCACGGGTCCGTGCCAGCGTTCGGGCCAGGAGTAGGCAACGGCGTAGGATAAAGTGTAGGCTGGTGGTGGATTTGCGTTCTGGGCTAGGGTTAGGGTTAGGGAACGGCAAGGCTTAGGGCACAGGAGAGGGTACGGAAACGCCAGAGTGTAAGGCTACGTGCTGATGCACGGGGCAGTGCCAGAGTACAGGCCAGGAATAGGCAACGGCGTAGGGTAAGGTGTAGGGCTGGTGGTGGGTTTCCATTCCGGGCTAGGGTTAGGGTTAGGGAACGGCAAGGCTTAGGGCACAGGTGAGGGTACGGAAACGTGGGAGGGTCGGGCTACGTGCTGATGCACGGGTCAGTGCCAGCGTGCTGGCCAGGAGTAGGCAACGGCGTAGGATAAAGTGTAGGGCTGGTGGTGGATTTGCGTTCCGGGCTAGGGTTAGGGTTAGGGAACGGCAAGGCTTAGGGCACAGGTGAGGGTACGGAAGCGTGGGAGGTTCAGGCTACGTGCAGACGAACGGGTCAGTGCCAGCGTACGGGTCAGGAGTTGGGTACGGCGTAAGGTAAGGTGTAGGGCTGGTGGTGGGTTTCTATTCAGGGCTAGGGTTAGGGTTAGGGAACGGCAAGGCTTAGGGCACAAGTGAGGGTACGGAAACGTGGGAGGGTCAGGCTACGTGCTGACGCACGGTTCAGTGCCAGCGTACGGGCCAGGAATAGGGTACGGCGTAAGGTAAGGTGTAGGGCTGGTGGTGGGTTTCCATTCCGGGCTAGGGTTAGGGTTAGGGAACGGCAAGGCTTAGGGCACAGCTGAGGGCACAGAAACGTGGGAGGGTCAGGCTACGTGCTGACGCACGGGTCAGTGCCAGCGTACGGGTCAGGAGTAGGGTACGGCGTAAGGTAAGGTGTAGGGCTGGTGGTGGGTTTCTATTCCGGGCTAGGTTTAGGGTTAGGGAACGGCAAGGCTTAGGGCACAGGTCAGGGTACGGAAACGCGGGAGGGTAAGGCTACGTGCTGATGAACGGGTCAGTGCCAGAGTACAGGCCAGGACTAGGCAACGGCGTAGGGTAAGGTGTAGGGCTGGTGGTTGGTTTCCGTTCCAGGCTAGGGTTAGGGTTAGGGAACGGCAAGGCTTAGGGCACAGGGGAGTGTACGGAAACGTGGGAGGGTCGGGCTACGTGCTGATTCACGGGTCCGTGCCAGCGTTCGGGCCAGGAGTGGGCAACGGCGTAAGGTAAGGTGTAGGGCTTGTGGTTGATTTCCGTTCCAGGATAGGGTTAGGGTTAGGGATCGGCAAGGCTTAGGGCACAGGTGAGGGTATGGAAACGTGGGAGGGTCGGGCTACGTACAGACGCACGGGTCAGTGCCAGCGTACGGGCCAGGAGTAGGCAACGGCGTAGGATAAAGTGTACGGCTGGTGGTGGATTTGCGTTCTGGGCTAGGGTTAGGTTTAGGGAACGGCAAGGCTTAGGGCACAGGTCAGGGTACGGACACGCGGGAGGGTAAGGCTACGTGCTGATGCACGGGTCAGTGCCAGAGTACAGGCCAGGACTAGGCAACGGCGTAGGGTAAGGTGTAGGGCTGGTGGTGGGTTTTCATTCCGGGCTAGGGTTAGCGTTAGGGAAAGACAAGGCTTAGGGCACAGGTGAAGGTACGGAAACGTGGGAGGTTCAGGCTACGTGCTGACGCATGGGTCAGTGCCAGCATACGTGCCAGGAGTAGGCAACGGCGTAAGGTAAGGTGTAGGGCTGGTGGTTGGTTTCCGTTCCAGGCTAGGGTTAGGGTTAGGGAACGGCAAGGCTTAGGGCACAGGTGAGTGTACGGAAACGTGGGAGGGTCGGGCTACGTGCTGACGCACGGGTCAGTGCCAGCGTACGGGCCAGGAGTAGGCAACGGCGTAGGATAAAGTTTAGGGCTAGTGGTGGATTTGCGTTCCAGGCTAGGGTTAGGGTTAGGGAACGGCAAGGCTTAGGGCACAGGTGAGGGTACGGAAACGTGGGAGGGTCGGGCTACGTGCTGACGCACGGGTCAGTGCCAGCGTACGGGCCAGGAGTAGGCAACGGCGTAGGATAAAGTGTAGGGCTGGTGGTGGATTTGCGTTCGGGGCTAGGGTTAGGGTTAGGGAACGGCAAGGCTTAGGGAACAGGTGAGGGTACGGAAACGTGGGAGGGGCAGGCTACGTGCTGACGCACAGGTCAGTGCCAGCGTACAGGTCAGGAATATGGTACGGCGTAAGGTAATGTGTAGGGCTTGTGGTGGGTTTCTATTCCGGGCTCGGGTTAGGGTTAGGGAACTGCCAGGCTTATGGCACAGGTGAGGGCACGGAAACGTGGGAGGGTCCGGCTACGTGCTGACGCACGGGTCAGTGCCAGCGTACGGGTCAGGAGTAGGGTATGGCGTAAGGTAAGGTGTAGGGCTGGTGGTGGGTTTCTATTCCGGGCTAGGGTTAGGGTTAGGGAACGGCAAGGCTTAGGGCACAGGTGAGGGTACAGAAACGTGGGAGGGTCGGGCTACGTGCTGACGCACGGGTCAGTGCCAGCGTACGGGCCAGGAGTAGGCAACGGCGTAGGATAAAGTGTAGGGCTGGTGGTGGATTTGCGTTCGGGGCTAGGGTTAGGGTTAGGGAACGGCAAGGCTTAGGGCACAGGTGAGGGTACGGAAACGTGGGAGGGTCAGGCTACGTGCTGACGCACAGGTCAGTGCCAGCGTACAGGTCAGGAGTAGGGTACGGCGTAAGGTAACGTGTAGGGCTGGTGGTGGGTTTCTATTCCGGGCTAGGGTTAGGGTTAGGGAATGGCAAGGCATAGGGCACAGGTGAGGGTACGGAAACGTGGGAGGGTCAGTCTACGTGCTGACGCACGGGTCAGTGCCAGCGTACGGGCCAGGAGTAGGCAATGGCGTAGGATTAAGTGTAGGGCTGGTGGTGGATTTGCGTTCCGGGCTAGGGTTAGGGTTAGGGAACGGCATGGCTTAGGGCACAGGTGAGGGTACGGAAACGTGGGAGGGTCAGGCTACGTGCTGACGCACTGTTCAGTGCCAGCGTACGGGCCAGGAATAGGGTACGGCGTAATGTAAGGTGTCAGGCTGGTGGTGGGTTTCCGTTCCGGGCTAGGGTTAGGGTTAGGGAACAGCAAGGCTTAGGGCACAGGTGAAGGTACGGAAACGTGGGAGGCTCGTGCTACGTGCTGACGCACGGGTCAGTGCCAGCGTACGGGCCAGGAGTAGGCAACGGCGTAGGATAAAGTGTAGGCTGGTGGTGGATTTGCGTTCTGGGCTAGGGTTAGGGTTAGGGAACGGCAAGGCTTAGGGCACAGGAGAGGGTACGGAAACGCCAGAGTGTAAGGCTACGTGCTGATGCACGGGGCAGTGCCAGAGTACAGGCCAGGAATAGGCAACGGCGTAGGGTAAGGTGTAGGGCTGGTGGTGGGTTTCCATTCCGGGCTAGGGTTAGGGTTAGGGAACGGCAAGGCTTAGGGCACAGGTGAGGGTACGGAAACGTGGGAGGGTCGGGCTACGTGCTGATGCACGGGTCAGTGCCAGCGTGCTGGCCAGGAGTAGGCAACGGCGTAGGATAAAGTGTAGGGCTGGTGGTGGATTTGCGTTCCGGGCTAGGGTTAGGGTTAGGGAACGGCAAGGCTTAGGGCACAGGTGAGGGTACGGAAGCGTGGGAGGGTCAGGCTACGTGCAGACGAACGGGTCAGTGCCAGCGTACGGGTCAGGAGTTGGGTACGGCGTAAGGTAAGGTGTAGGGCTGGTGGTGGGTTTCTATTCAGGGCTAGGGTTAGGGTTAGGGAACGGCAAGGCTTAGGGCACAAGTGAGGGTACGGAAAGGTGGGAGGGTCAGGCTACGTGCTGACGCACGGTTCAGTGCCAGCGTACGGGCCAGGAATAGGGTACGGCGTAAGGTAAGGTGTAGGGCTGGTGGTGGGTTTCCATTCCGGGCTAGGGTTAGGGTTAGGGAACGGCAAGGCTTAGGGCACAGCTGAGGGCACAGAAACGTGGGAGGGTCAGGCTACGTGCTGACGCACGGGTCAGTGCCAGCGTACGGGTCAGGAGTAGGGTACGGCGTAAGGTAAGGTGTAGGGCTGGTGGTGGGTTTCTATTCCGGGCTAGGTTTAGGGTTAGGGAACGGCAAGGCTTAGGGCACAGGTCAGGGTACGGAAACGCGGGAGGGTAAGGCTACGTGCTGATGAACGGGTCAGTGCCAGAGTACAGGCCAGGACTAGGCAACGGCGTAGGGTAAGGTGTAGGGCTGGTGGTTGGTTTCCGTTCCAGGCTAGGGTTAGGGTTAGGGAACGGCAAGGCTTAGGGCACAGGGGAGTGTACGGAAACGTGGGAGGGTCGGGCTACGTGCTGATTCACGGGTCCGTGCCAGCGTTCGGGCCAGGAGTGGGCAACGGCGTAAGGTAAGGTGTAGGGCTTGTGGTTGATTTCCGTTCCAGGATAGGGTTAGGGTTAGGGATCGGCAAGGCTTAGGGCACAGGTGAGGGTATGGAAACGTGGGAGGGTCGGGCTACGTACAGACGCACGGGTCAGTGCCAGCGTACGGGCCAGGAGTAGGCAACGGCGTAGGATAAAGTGTACGGCTGGTGGTGGATTTGCGTTCTGGGCTAGGGTTAGGGTTAGGGAACGGCAAGGCTTAGGGCACAGGTCAGGGTACGGAAACGCGGGAGGGTAAGGCTACGTGCTGATGCACGGGTCAGTGCCTGAGTACAGGCCAGGACTAGGCAACGGCGTAGGGTAAGGTGTAGGGCTGGTGGTGGGTTTTCATTCCGGGCTAGGGTTAGCGTTAGGGAAAGGCAAGGCTTAGGGCACAGGTGAAGGTACGGAAACGTGGGAGGTTCAGGCTACGTGCTGACGCATGGGTCAGTGCCAGCATACGTGCCAGGAGTAGGCAACGGCGTAAGGTAAGGTGTAGGGCTGGTGGTTGGTTTCCGTTCCAGGCTAGGGTTAGGGTTAGGGAACGGCAAGGCTTAGGGCACAGGTGAGGGTACGGAAACGTGGGAGGGTCGGGCTACGTGCTGACGCACGGGTCAGTGCCAGCGTACGGGCCAGGAGTAGGCAACGGCGTAGGATAAAGTTTAGGGCTAGTGGTGGATTTGCGTTCCAGGCTAGGGTTAGGGTTAGGGAACGGCAAGGCTTAGGGCACAGGTGAGGGTACGGAAACGTGGGAGGGTCGGGCTACGTGCTGACGCACGGGTCAGTGCCAGCGTACGGGCCAGGAGTAGGCAACGGCGTAGGATAAAGTGTAGGGCTGGTGGTGGATTTGCGTTCGGGGCTAGGGTTAGGGTTAGGGAACGGCAAGGCTTAGGGAACAGGTGAGGGTACGGAAACGTGGGAGGGGCAGGCTACGTGCTGACGCACAGGTCAGTGCCAGCGTACAGGTCAGGAATATGGTACGGCGTAAGGTAAGGTGTAGGGCTTGTGGTGGGTTTCTATTCCGGGATCGGGTTAGGGTTAGGGAACCGCAAGGCTTATGGCACAGGTGAGGGCACGGAAACGTGGGAGGGTCCGGCTACGTGCTGACGCACGGGTCAGTGCCAGCGTACGGGTCAGGAGTAGGGTATGGCGTAAGGTAAGGTGTAGGGCTGGTGGTGGGTTTCTATTCCGGGCTAGGGTTAGGGTTAGGGAACGGCAAGGCTTAGGGCACAGGTGAGGGTACAGAAACGTGGGAGGGTCGGGCTACGTGCTGACGCACGGGTCAGTGCCAGCGTACGGGCCAGGAGTATGCAACGGCGTAGGATAAAGTGTAGGGCTGGTGGTTGATTTCCGTTCCGGGCTAGTGTTAGGGTTAGGGAACGGCAAGGCTTAGGGCACAGGTGAGGTTACGGAAACGTGGGAGGGTCAGCCTACGTGCTGACGCACGGGTCAGTGCCAGCGTACGGGCCAGGAGTAAGCAACGGCATAAGGTAAGGTGTAGGGCTGGTGGTTGGTTTCCGTTCCAGGCTAGGGTTAGGGTTAGGGAACGGCAAGGCTTAGGGCACAGGTGAGGGTACGGAAACGTGGGAGGGTCGGGCTACGTGCTGACGCACGTGTCAGTGCCAGCGTACGGGCCAGGAGTAGGCAACGGCTTAAGGTAGGGTGTAGGGCTGGTGGTGGGTTTCTATTCCGGGCTAGGGTTAGGGTTAGGGAACGGCAAGGCTTAGGGCACAGGTGTGGGTACAGAAACGTGGGAGGGTCGGGCTACGTGCTGACGCACGGGTCAGTGCCAGCATACGGGTCAGTAGTAGGCAACGACGTAGGATAAAGTGTAGGGCTGGTGGTGGGTTTCCATTCCGGGCTAGGGTTAGGGTTAGGGAACGGCAATGCTTAGGGCACAGGTGAGGGTACGGAAACGTGGGAGGGTCAGGCTACGTGCTGACGCACGGGTCAGTGCCAGCGTACGGGCCAGGAGTAGGCAACGGCTTAAGGTAAGGTGTAGGGCTGGTGGTGGGTTTCCGTTCCGGGCTAGGGTTAGGGTTAGGGAACGGCAAGGCTTAGGGCACAGGTGAAGGTACGGAAACGTGGGAGGCTCGTGCTACGTGCTGACGCACGGGTCAGTGCCAGCGTACGGGCCAGGAGTAGGCAACGGCGTAGGATAAAGTGTAGGCTGGTGGTGGATTTGCGTTCTGGGCTAGGGTTAGGTTTAGGGAACGGCAAGGCTTACGGCACAGGAGAGGGTACGGAAACGCCAGAGTGTAGGGCTACGTGCTGATGCACGGGGCAGTGCCAGAGTACAGGCCAGGAGTAGGCAACGGCGTAGGATAAAGTGTAGGGCTGGTGGTGGGTTTCTATTCTGGGCTAGGGTTAGGGTTAGGGAACGGCAAGGCTTAGGGCACAAGTGAGGGTACGGAAACGTGGGAGGGTCAGGCTACGTGCTGACGCATGGTTCAGTGCCAGCATACGGGCCAGGAATAGGGTACGGCGTAAGGTAAGGTGTAGGGCTGGTGGTGGGTTTCCATTCCGGGCTAGGGTTAGGGTTAGGGAACGGCAAGGCTTAGGGCACAGCTGAGGGTACGGAAACGTGGGAGGGTCAGGCTACGTGCTGACGCACTGGTCAGTGCCATCGTACGGGCCAGGAGTAGGGTACGGCGTCAGGTAAGGTGTAGGGCTTGTGGTTGATTTCCGTTCCAGGCTAGGGTTAGGGTTAGGGAACGGTAAGGCTTAGGGCAAAGGAGAGGGTACGGAAACGTGGGAGGGTCGGGCCCCGTGCTGACGCACGGGTTAGTGCCAGCATACGGGCCAGGAGTAGGCAACGGCGTAGGATAAAGTGTAGGGCTGGTGGTGGGTTTCCATTCCGGGCTAGGGTTAGGGTTAGGGAACGGCAACGCTTAGGGCACAGGTGAGGGTACGGAAACGTGGGAGGGTCAGGCTACGTGCTGACGCACGGGTGAGTGCCAGCGTACGGGCCAGGAGTAGGCAACGGCTTAAGGTAAGGCGTACGGCTGGTGGTGGGTTTCTATTCCGGGCTAGGGTTAGGGTTAGGGAACGGCAAGGCTTAGGGCACAGGTGAGGGTACAGAAACGTGGGAGGTTCGGGCTACGTGCTGACGCACGGGTCAGTGCCAGCGTACGGGCCAGGAGTAGGCAACGGCTTAAGGTAAGGTGTACGGCTGGTGGTGGGTTTCTATTCCGGGCTAGGGTTAGGGTTAGGGAACGGCAAGGCTTAGGGCACAGGTGAGGGTACGGAAACGTGGGAGGGTCGGGCTACGTGCTGACGCACGGGTCAGTGCCAGCGTACGGGCCAGGAGTAGGCAACGGCATAGGATAAAGTGTAGGGCTGGTGGTGGATTTGCGTTCGGGCCTAGGGTTAGGGTTAGGGAACGGCAAGGCTTAGGGCACAGGTGAGGGTACGGAAACGTGGGAGGGTCAGGCTACATGCTGAAGCACAGGTCAGTGCCAGCGTACAGGTCAGGAATATGGTACGGCGTAAGGTAACGTGTAGGGCTGGTGGTGGGTTTCTATTCCGGGCTAGGGTTAGGGTTAGGGAACCGCAAGGCTTAGGGCACAGGTGAGGGCACAGAAACGTGGGAGGGTCAGGCTACGTGCTGACGCACGGGTCAGTGCCAGCGTACGGGTCAGGATTAGGGTATGGCATAAGGTAAGGTGTAGGGCTGGTGGTGGGTTTCTATTCCGGGCTAGGGTTAGGGTTAGGGAACGGCAAGGCTTAGGGCACAGGTGAGGGTACAGAAACGTGGGAGGGTCGGGCTACGTGCTGACGCATGGGTCAGTGCCAGCGTACGGGCCAGGAGTAGGCAACGGCGTAGGATAAAGTGTAGGGCTGGTGGTGGAATTGCATTCGGGGCTAGGGTTAGGGTTAGGGAACGGCAAGGCTTAGGGCACAGGTGAGGGTACGGAAACGTGGGAGGGTCAGGCTACGTGCTGACGCACAGGTCAGTGCCAGCGTACAGGTCATGAGTAGGGTACGGCGTAAGGAAAAGTGTAGGGCTGGTGGTGGGTTTCTATTCCGGGCTAGGGTTAGGGTTAGGGAATGGCAAGGCTTAGGGCACAGGTGAGGGTACGGAAACGTGGGAGGGTCAGGCTACGTGCTGACGCACGTGTCAGTGCCAGCGTACGGGTCAGGAGTAGGGTACGGCGTAAGGTAAGGTGTAGGGCTGGTTGTGGCTTTCTATTCCCGGCTAGGGTTAGGGTTAGGGAACGGCAAGGCTTAGGGCACAGGTGAGGGTACGGAAACGTGGGAGGGTCAGGCTACGTGCTGACGCACGGGTCAGTGCCAGCGTACGGGCCAGGAGTAGGCAACGGCTTAAGGTAAGGTGTAGGGCTGGTGGTGGGTTTCTATTCCGGGCTAGGGTTAGGGTTAGGGAACGGCAAGGCTTAGGGCACAGGTGAGGGTACAGAAACGTGGGAGGGTCGGGCTATGTGCTGACGCACGGGTCAGTGCCAGCATACGGGTCAGGAGTAGGCAACGGCGTAGGATAAAGTGTAGGGCTGGTGGTGGGTTTCCATTCCGGGCTAGGGTTAGGGTTAGGGAACGGCAACGCTTAGGGCACTGGTGAGGGTACAGAAACGTGGGAGGGTCGGGCTACGTGCTGACGCATGGGTCAGTGCCAGCGTACGGGCCAGGAGTAGGCAACGGCGTAGGATAAAGTGTAGGGCTGGTGGTGGATTTGCATTCTGGGCTAGGGTTAGGGTTAGGGAACGGCAAGGCTTAGGGCACAGGTGAGGGTACGGAAACGTGGGAGGGTCAGGCTACGTGCTGACGCACAGGTCAGTGCCAGCGTACAGGTCAGGAGTATGGTACGGCGTAAGGTACTGTGTAGGGCTGGTGGTGGGTTTCTATTCCGGGCTAGGGTTAGGGTTAGCGAACGGCAAGGCTTAGGGCACAGGTGAGGGCACGGAAACGTGGGAGGGTCAGGCTACGTGCTGACGCACGGGTCAGTGCCAGCGTACGGGTCAGGAGTAGGGTATGGCGTAAGGTAAGGTGTAGGGCTGGTGGTGGGTTTCTATTCCGGGCTAGGGTTAGGGTTAGGGAACGGCAAGGCTTAGGGCACAGGTGAGGGTACAGAAACGTGGGAGGGTCGGGCTACGTGCTGACGCACGGGTCAGTGCCAGCGTACGGGCCAGGAGTAGGCAACGGCGTAGGATAAAGTGTAGGGCTGGTGGTTGATTTCCGTTCCGGGCTAGTGTTAGGGTTAGGGAACGGCAAGGCTTAGGAAACAGGTGAGGTTACGGAAACGTGGGAGGGTCAGGCTACATGCTGACGCTCGGGTCAGTGCCAGCGTACGGGCCAGGAGTAAGCAACGGCGTAAGGTAATCTGTAGGGCTCGTGGTTGGTTTCCGTTCCAGGCTAGGGTTAGGGTTAGGGAACGGCAAGGCTTAGGGCACAGGTGAGGGTACGGAAACGTGGGAGGGTCGGGCTACGTGCTGACGCACGGGTCAGTGCCAGCATACGGGTCAGGAGTAGGCAACGGCGTAGGATAAAGTGTAGGGCTGGTGGTGGGTTTCCATTCCGGGCTAGGGTTAGGGTTAGGGAACGGCAACGCTTAGGGCACTGGTGAGGGTACGGAAACGTGGGAGGGTCAGGGTACGTGCTGACGCACGGGTCAGTGCCAGCGTACGGGCCAGGAGTAGGCAACGGCTTAAGGTAAGGTGTAGGGCTGGTGGTGGGTTTCTATTCCGGGCTAGGGTTAGGGTTAGGGAACGGCAAGGCTTAGGGCACAGGTGAGGGTACAGAAACGTGGGAGGGTCGGGCTACGTGCTGACGCACGTGTCAGTGCCAGCGTACGGGCCAGGAGTAGGCAACGGCTTAAGGTAAGGTGTAGGGCTGGTGGTGGGTTTCTATTCCGGGCTAGGGTTAGGGTTAGGGAACGGCAAGGCTTAGGGCACAGGTGAGGGTAGAGAAACGTGGGAGGGTCGGGCTACGTGCTGACGCACGGGTCAGTGCCAGCGTACGGGCCAGGAGCAGGCAACGGCGTAGGATAAAGTGTAGGGCTGGTGGTGGATTTGCGTTCGGGGCTAGGGTTAGGGTTAGGGAACGGCAAGGCTTAGGGCACAGGTGAGGGTACAGAAAAGTGGGAGGGTCGGGCTACGTGCTGACGCACGGGTCAGTGCCAGCGTACGGGCCAGGAGTAGGCAACGGCGTAGGATAAAGTGTAGGGCTGGTGGTGGATTTGCGTTCAGGGCTAGGGTTAGGGTTAGGGAACGGCAAGGCTTAGGGCACAGGTGAGGGTACGGAAACGTGGGAGGGTCAGGATACGTGCTGACGCACAGGTCAGTGCCAGCGTACAGGTCAGGAGTAGGGTACGGCGTAAGGTAAGGTGTAGGGCTGGTGGTGGGTTTCTATTCCGGTCTAGGGTTAGGGTTAGGGAACGGCCAGGCATAGGGCACAGGTGAGGGTACGGAAACGTGGGAGGTTCAGTCTACGTGCTGACGCACGGGTCAGTGCCAGCGTACGGGTCAGGAGTAGGTTATGGCGTAAGGTAAGGTGTAGGGCTGGTGGTGGGTTTCTATTCCGGGCTAGGGTTAGGGTTAGGGAACGGCAAGGCTTAGGGCACAGGTGAGGGTACGGAAACGTGGGAGGGTCGGGCTACGTGCTGACGCACGGGTCAGTGCCAGCGTACGGGCCAGGAATAGGCAACGGCGTAGGATAAAGTGTAGGGCTGGTGGTGGATTTGCGTTCCGGGCTAGGGTTAGGGTTAGGGAACGGCATGGCTTAGGGCACAGGTGAGGGTACGGAAACGTGGGAGGGTCAGTCTACGTGCTGACGCACGGTTCAGTGCCAGCGTACGGGCCAGGAATAGGATACGGCGTAATGTAAGGTGTCAGGCTGGTGGTGGGTTTCCGTTCCGGGCTAGGGTTAGGGTTAGGGAACGGCAAGGCTTAGGGCACAGGTGAAGGTACGGAAACGTGGGAGGCTCGTGCTACGTGCTGACGCACGGGTCCGTGCCAGCATACGGGCCAGGAGTAGGCAACGGCGTAGGATAAAGTGTAGGCTGGTGGTGGATTTGCGTTCTGGGCTAGGGTTAGGGTTAGGGAACGGCAAGGCTTAGGGCACAGGAGAGGGTACGGAAACGCCAGAGTGTAAGGCTACGTGCTGATGCATGGGGCAGTGCCAGAGTACAGGCCAGGAGTAGGCAACGGCGTAGGGTAAGGTGTAGGGCGGGTGGTGGGTTTCCATTCCGGGCTAGGGTTAGGTTTAGGGAACGGCAAGGCTTAGGGCACAGGTGAGGGTACGGAAACGTGGGAGGGTCAGGCTACGTGCTGACGCACGGGTCAGTGCCAGCGTATGGGCCAGGTGTAGGCAACGGCGTAAGGTAAGGTGTAGGGCTGGTGGTTGTTTTCCGTTCCAGGCTAGGGTTAGGGTTAGGGAACGGCAAGGCTTAGGGCACAGGTGAGGGTACGGAATCGTGGGAGGGTCGGGCTACGGGCTGATGCACGGGTCAGTGCCAGCGTACTGGCCAGGAGTAGGCAACGGCGTAGGATAAAGTGTAGTGCTGGTGGTGGATTTGCGTTCCGGGCTAGGGTTAGGGTTAGGGAACGGCAAGGCTTAGGGCACAGGTGAGGGTACGGAAGCGTGGGAGGGTCAGGCTACGTGCAGACGAACGGGTCAGTGCCAGCGTACGGGTCAGGAGTAGGGTACGGCGTAAGGTAAGGTGAAGGGCTGGTGGTGGGTTTCTATTGCGGGCTAGGGTTAGGGTTAGGGAACGGCAAGGCTTAGGGCACAAGTGAGGGTACGGAAACGTGGGAGGGTCAGGCTACGTGCTGATGCACGGTTCAGTGCCAGCGTACGCGCCAGGAATAGGGTACGGCGTAAGGTAAGGTGTAGGGCTGGTGGTGGGTTTCCATTCCGGGCTAGGGTTAGGGTTAGGGAACGGCAAGGCTTAGGGCACAGCTGAGGGCACGGAAACGTGGGAGGGTCAGGCTACGTGCTGACGCACGGGTCAGTGCCAGCGTATGGGTCAGGAGTAGGGTACGGCGTAAGGTAAGGTGTAGGGCTGGTGGTGGGTTTCTATTCCGGGCTAGGGTTAGGGTTAGGGAACGGCAAGGCTTAGGGCACAGGTCAGGGTACGGAAACGCGGGAGGGTAAGGCTACGTGCTGATGAACGGGTCAGTGCCAGAGTACAGGCCAGGAGTAGGCAACGGCGTAGGGTAAGGTGTAGGGCTGGTGGTTGGTTTCCGTTCCAGGCTAGGGTTAGGGTTAGGGAACGGCAAGGCTTAGGGCACAGGGGAGGGTACGGAAACGTGGGTCGGGCTACGTGCTGATTCACGGGTCCGTGCCAGCGTTCGGGCCAGGAGTGGGCAACGGCGTAAGGTAAGGTGTAGGGCTTGTGGTTGATTTCCGTTCCGGGATAGGGTTAGGGATAGGGATCGGCAAGGCTTAGGGCACAGGTGAGGGTATGGAAACGTGGGAGGGTCGGGCTACGTGCAGACGCACGGGTCAGTGCCAGCGTACGGGCCAGGAGTAGGCAACGGCATAGGATAAAGTGTACGGCTGGTGGTGGATTTGCGTTCTGGGCTAGGGTTAGGGTTAGGGAACGGCAAGGCTTAGGGCACAGGTCAGGCTACGGAAACGCGGGAGGGTAAGGCTACGTGCTGATGCACGGGTCAGTGCCAGAGTACAGGCCAGGACTAGGCAACGGCGTAGGGTAAGGTGTAGGGCTGGTGGTGGGTTTTCATTCAGGGCTAGGGTTAGCGTTAGGGAAAGGCAAGGCTTAGGGCACAGGTGAGGGTACGGAAACGTGGGAGGTTCAGGCTACTTGCTGACGCATGGGTCAGTGCCAGCATACGTGCCAGGAGTAGGCAACGGCGTAAGGTAAGGTGTAGGGCTGGTGGTTGGTTTCTGTTCCAGGCTAGGGTTAGGGTTAGGGAACGGCAAGGCTTAGGGCACAGGTGAGGGTACGGAAACGTGGGAGGGTCGGGCTACGTGCTGACACACGGGTCAGTGCCAGCGTACGGGCCAGGAGTAGGCAACGGCGTAGGATAAAGTGTAGGGCTAGTGGTGGATTTGCGTTCCAGGCTAGGGTTAGGGTTAGGGAACGGCAAGGCTTAGGGCACAGGTGAGGGTACGGAAACGTGGGAGGGTCGGGCTACGTGCTGACGCAGGGGTCAGTGCCAGCGTACGGGCCAGGAGTAGGCAACGGCGTAGGATAAAGTGTAGGGCTGGTGGTGGATTTGCGTTCGGGGCTAGGGTTAGGGTTAGGGAACGGAAAGGCTTAGGGCACAGGTGAGGGTACGGAAACGTGGGAGGGTCAGGCTACGTGCTGACGCACAGGTCAGTGCCAGCGTACAGGTCAGGAATATGGTACGGCGTAAGGTAACGTGTAGGGCTGGTGGTGGGTTTCTATTCCGGGCTAGGGTTAGGGTTAGGGAACCGCAAGGCTTAGGGCACAGATGAGGGCACGGAAACGTGGGAGGGTCAGGCTACGTGCTGACGCACGGGTCAGTGCCAGCGTACGGGCCAGGAGTATGCAACGGCGTAGGATAAAGTGTAGGGCTGGTGGTTGATTTCCGTTCCGGGCTAGTGTTAGGGTTAGGGAACGGCAAGGCTTAGGGCACAGGTGAGGTTACGGAAACGTGGGAGGGTCAGGCTACGTGCTGACGCACGGGTCAGTGCCAGCGTACGGGCCAGGAGTAAGCAACGGCGTAAGGTAAGGTGTAGGGCTGGTGGTTGGTTTCCGTTCCAGGCTAGGGTTAGGGTTAGGGAACGGCAAGGCTTAGGGCACAGGTGAGGGTACGGAAACGTGGGAGGGTCGGGCTACGTGCTGACGCACGTGTCAGTGCCTGCGTACGGGCCAGGAGTAGGCAACGGCGTAGGATAAAGTGTATGGCTGGTGGTGGATTTGCGTTCCGGGCTAGGGTTAGGGTTAGGGAACGGCAAGGCTTAGGGCACAGGTGAGGTTACGGAAACGTGGGAGGGTCAGGCTACGTGCTGACGCACGGGTCAGTGCCAGCGTACGGGCCAGGAGTAAGCAACGGCATAAGGTAAGGTGTAGGGCTGGTGGTTGGTTTCCGTTCCAGGCTAGGGTTAGGGTTAGGGAACGGCAAGGCTTAGGGCACAGGTGAGGGTACGGAAACGTGGGAGGGTCGGGCTACGTGCTGACGCACGTGTCAGTGCCAGCGTACGGGCCAGGAGTAGGCAACGGCTTAAGGTAGGGTGTAGGGCTGGTGGTGGGTTTCTATTCCGGGCTAGGGTTAGGGTTAGGGAACGGCAAGGCTTAGGGCACAGGTGTGGGTACAGAAACGTGGGAGGGTCGGGCTACGTGCTGACGCACGGGTCAGTGCCAGCATACGGGTCAGTAGTAGGCAACGACGTAGGATAAAGTGTAGGGCTGGTGGTGGGTTTCCATTCCGGGCTAGGGTTAGGGTTAGGGAACGGCAATGCTTAGGGCACAGGTGAGGGTACGGAAACGTGGGAGGGTCAGGCTACGTGCTGACGCACGGGTCAGTGCCAGCGTACGGGCCAGGAGTAGGCAACGGCTTAAGGTAAGGTGTAGGGCTGGTGGTGGGTTTCCGTTCCGGGCTAGGGTTAGGGTTAGGGAACGGCAAGGCTTAGGGCACAGGTGAAGGTACGGAAACGTGGGAGGCTCGTGCTACGTGCTGACGCACGGGTCAGTGCCAGCGTACGGGCCAGGAGTAGGCAACGGCGTAGGATAAAGTGTAGGCTGGTGGTGGATTTGCGTTCTGGGCTAGGGTTAGGTTTAGGGAACGGCAAGGCTTACGGCACAGGAGAGGGTACGGAAACGCCAGAGTGTAGGGCTACGTGCTGATGCACGGGGCAGTGCCAGAGTACAGGCCAGGAGTAGGCAACGGCGTAGGATAAAGTGTAGGGCTGGTGGTGGGTTTCTATTCTGGGCTAGGGTTAGGGTTAGGGAACGGCAAGGCTTAGGGCACAAGTGAGGGTACGGAAACGTGGGAGGGTCAGGCTACGTGCTGACGCATGGTTCAGTGCCAGCATACGGGCCAGGAATAGGGTACGGCGTAAGGTAAGGTGTAGGGCTGGTGGTGGGTTTCCATTCCGGGCTAGGGTTAGGGTTAGGGAACGGCAAGGCTTAGGGCACAGCTGAGGGTACGGAAACGTGGGAGGGTCAGGCTACGTGCTGACGCACTGGTCAGTGCCATCGTACGGGCCAGGAGTAGGGTACGGCGTAAGGTAAGGTGTAGGGCTTGTGGTTGATTTCCGTTCCAGGCTAGGGTTAGGGTTAGGGAACGGTAAGGCTTAGGGCAAAGGAGAGGGTACGGAAACGTGGGAGGGTCGGGCCCCGTGCTGACGCACGGGTTAGTGCCAGCATACGGGCCAGGAGTAGGCAACGGCGTAGGATAAAGTGTAGGGCTGGTGGTGGGTTTCCATTCCGGGCTAGGGTTAGGGTTAGGGAACGGCAACGCTTAGGGCACAGGTGAGGGTACGGAAACGTGGGAGGGTCAGGCTACGTGCTGACGCACGGGTGAGTGCCAGCGTACGGGCCAGGAGTAGGCAACGGCTTAAGGTAAGGCGTACGGCTGGTGGTGGGTTTCTATTCCGGGCTAGGGTTAGGGTTAGGGAACGGCAAGGCTTAGGGCACAGGTGAGGGTACAGAAACGTGGGAGGTTCGGGCTACGTGCTGACGCACGGGTCAGTGCCAGCGTACGGGCCAGGAGTAGGCAACGGCTTAAGGTAAGGTGTACGGCTGGTGGTGGGTTTCTATTCCGGGCTAGGGTTAGGGTTAGGGAACGGCAAGGCTTAGGGCACAGGTGAGGGTACGGAAACGTGGGAGGGTCGGGCTACGTGCTGACGCACGGGTCAGTGCCAGCGTACGGGCCAGGAGTAGGCAACGGCATAGGATAAAGTGTAGGGCTGGTGGTGGATTTGCGTTCGGGCCTAGGGTTAGGGTTAGGGAACGGCAAGGCTTAGGGCACAGGTGAGGGTACGGAAACGTGGGAGGGTCAGGCTACATGCTGAAGCACAGGTCAGTGCCAGCGTACAGGTCAGGAATATGGTACGGCGTAAGGTAACGTGTAGGGCTGGTGGTGGGTTTCTATTCCGGGCTAGGGTTAGGGTTAGGGAACCGCAAGGCTTAGGGCACAGGTGAGGGCACAGAAACGTGGGAGGGTCAGGCTACGTGCTGACGCACGGGTCAGTGCCAGCGTACGGGTCAGGATTAGGGTATGGCATAAGGTAAGGTGTAGGGCTGGTGGTGGGTTTCTATTCCGGGCTAGGGTTAGGGTTAGGGAACGGCAAGGCTTAGGGCACAGGTGAGGGTACAGAAACGTGGGAGGGTCGGGCTACGTGCTGACGCATGGGTCAGTGCCAGCGTACGGGCCAGGAGTAGGCAACGGCGTAGGATAAAGTGTAGGGCTGGTGGTGGAATTGCATTCGGGGCTAGGGTTAGGGTTAGGGAACGGCAAGGCTTAGGGCACAGGTGAGGGTACGGAAACGTGGGAGGGTCAGGCTACGTGCTGACGCACAGGTCAGTGCCAGCGTACAGGTCATGAGTAGGGTACGGCGTAAGGAAAAGTGTAGGGCTGGTGGTGGGTTTCTATTCCGGGCTAGGGTTAGGGTTAGGGAATGGCAAGGCTTAGGGCACAGGTGAGGGTACGGAAACGTGGGAGGGTCAGGCTACGTGCTGACGCACGTGTCAGTGCCAGCGTACGGGTCAGGAGTAGGGTACGGCGTAAGGTAAGGTGTAGGGCTGGTTGTGGCTTTCTATTCCCGGCTAGGGTTAGGGTTAGGGAACGGCAAGGCTTAGGGCACAGGTGAGGGTACGGAAACGTGGGAGGGTCAGGCTACGTGCTGACGCACGGGTCAGTGCCAGCGTACGGGCCAGGAGTAGGCAACGGCTTAAGGTAAGGTGTAGGGCTGGTGGTGGGTTTCTATTCCGGGCTAGGGTTAGGGTTAGGGAACGGCAAGGCTTAGGGCACAGGTGAGGGTACAGAAACGTGGGAGGGTCGGGCTATGTGCTGACGCACGGGTCAGTGCCAGCATACGGGTCAGGAGTAGGCAACGGCGTAGGATAAAGTGTAGGGCTGGTGGTGGGTTTCCATTCCGGGCTAGGGTTAGGGTTAGGGAACGGCAACGCTTAGGGCACTGGTGAGGGTACAGAAACGTGGGAGGGTCGGGCTACGTGCTGACGCACGGTCAGTGCCAGCGTACGGGCCAGGAGTAGGCAACGGCGTAGGATAAAGTGTAGGGCTGGTGGTGGATTTGCATTCGGGGCTAGGGTTAGGGTTAGGGAACGGCAAGGCTTAGGGCACAGGTGAGGGTACGGAAACGTGGGAGGGTCAGGCTACGTGCTGACGCACAGGTCAGTGCCAGCGTACAGGTCAGGAGTATGGTACGGCGTAAGGTACTGTGTAGGGCTGGTGGTGGGTTTCTATTCCGGGCTAGGGTTAGGGTTAGCGAACGGCAAGGCTTAGGGCACAGGTGAGGGCACGGAAACGTGGGAGGGTCAGGCTACGTGCTGACGCACGGGTCAGTGCCAGCGTACGGGTCAGGAGTAGGGTATGGCGTAAGGTAAGGTGTAGGGCTGGTGGTGGGTTTCTATTCCGGGCTAGGGTTAGGGTTAGGGAACGGCAAGGCTTAGGGCACAGGTGAGGGTACAGAAACGTGGGAGGGTCGGGCTACGTGCTGACGCACGGGTCAGTGCCAGCGTACGGGCCAGGAGTAGGCAACGGCGTAGGATAAAGTGTAGGGCTGGTGGTTGATTTCCGTTCCGGGCTAGTGTTAGGGTTAGGGAACGGCAAGGCTTAGGAAACAGGTGAGGTTACGGAAACGTGGGAGGGTCAGGCTACATGCTGACGCTCGGGTCAGTGCCAGCGTACGGGCCAGGAGTAAGCAACGGCGTAAGGTAATGTGTAGGGCTCGTGGTTGGTTTCCGTTCCAGGCTAGGGTTAGGGTTAGGGAACGGCAAGGCTTAGGGCACAGGTGAGGGTACGGAAACGTGGGAGGGTCGGGCTACGTGCTGACGCACGGGTCAGTGCCAGCATACGGGTCAGGAGTAGGCAACGGCGTAGGATAAAGTGTAGGGCTGGTGGTGGGTTTCCATTCCGGGCTAGGGTTAGGGTTAGGGAACGGCAACGCTTAGGGCACTGGTGAGGGTACGGAAACGTGGGAGGGTCAGGGTACGTGCTGACGCACGGGTCAGTGCCAGCGTACGGGCCAGGAGTAGGCAACGGCTTAAGGTAAAGTGTAGGGCTGGTGGTGGGTTTCTATTCCGGGCTAGGGTTAGGGTTAGGGAACGGCAAGGCTTAGGGCACAGGTGAGGGTACAGAAACGTGGGAGGGTCGGGCTACGTGCTGACGCACGTGTCAGTGCCAGCGTACGGGCCAGGAGTAGGCAACGGCTTAAGGTAAGGTGTAGGGCTGGTGGTGGGTTTCTATTCCGGGCTAGGGTTAGGGTTAGGGAACGGCAAGGCTTAGGGCACAGGTGAGGGTAGAGAAACGTGGGAGGGTCGGGCTACGTGCTGACGCACGGGTCAGTGCCAGCGTACGGGCCAGGAGCAGGCAACGGCGTAGGATAAAGTGTAGGGCTGGTGGTGGATTTGCGTTCGGGGCTAGGGTTAGGGTTAGGGAACGGCAAGGCTTAGGGCACAGGTGAGGGTACAGAAAAGTGGGAGGGTCGGGCTACGTGCTGACGCACGGGTCAGTGCCAGCGTACGGGCCAGGAGTAGGCAACGGCGTAGGATAAAGTGTAGGGCTGGTGGTGGATTTGCGTTCGGGGCTAGGGTTAGGGTTAGGGAACGGCAAGGCTTAGGGCACAGGTGAGGGTACGGAAACGTGGGAGGGTCAGGATACGTGCTGACGCACAGGTCAGTGCCAGCGTACAGGTCAGGAGTAGGGTACGGCGTAAGGTAAGGTGTAGGGCTGGTGGTGGGTTTCTATTCCGGTCTAGGGTTAGGGTTAGGGAACGGCCAGGCATAGGGCACAGGTGAGGGTACGGAAACGTGGGAGGTTCAGTCTACGTGCTGACGCACGGGTCAGTGCCAGCGTACGGGTCAGGAGTAGGTTATGGCGTAAGGTAAGGTGTAGGGCTGGTGGTGGGTTTCTATTCCGGGCTAGGGTTAGGGTTAGGGAACGGCAAGGCTTAGGGCACAGGTGAGGGTACGGAAACGTGGGAGGGTCGGGCTACGTGCTGACGCACGGGTCAGTGCCAGCGTACGGGCCAGGAATAGGCAACGGCGTAGGATAAAGTGTAGGGCTGGTGGTGGATTTGCGTTCCGGGCTAGGGTTAGGGTTAGGGAACGGCATGGCTTAGGGCACAGGTGAGGGTACGGAAACGTGGGAGGGTCAGTCTACGTGCTGACGCACGGTTCAGTGCCAGCGTACGGGCCAGGAATAGGATACGGCGTAATGTAAGGTGTCAGGCTGGTGGTGGGTTTCCGTTCCGGGCTAGGGTTAGGGTTAGGGAACGGCAAGGCTTAGGGCACAGGTGAAGGTACGGAAACGTGGGAGGCTCGTGCTACGTGCTGACGCACGGGTCCGTGCCAGCATACGGGCCAGGAGTAGGCAACGGCGTAGGATAAAGTGTAGGCTGGTGGTGGATTTGCGTTCTGGGCTAGGGTTAGGGTTAGGGAACGGCAAGGCTTAGGGCACAGGAGAGGGTACGGAAACGCCAGAGTGTAAGGCTACGTGCTGATGCATGGGGCAGTGCCAGAGTACAGGCCAGGAGTAGGCAACGGCGTAGGGTAAGGTGTAGGGCGGGTGGTGGGTTTCCATTCCGGGCTAGGGTTAGGGTTAGGGAACGGCAAGGCTTAGGGCACAGGTGAGGGTACGGAAACGTGGGAGGGTCAGGCTACGTGCTGACGCACGGGTCAGTGCCAGCGTATGGGCCAGGTGTAGGCAACGGCGTAAGGTAAGGTGTAGGGCTGGTGGTTGTTTTCCGTTACAGGCTAGGGTTAGGGTTAGGGAACGGCAAGGCTTAGGGCACAGGTGAGGGTACGGAATCGTGGGAGGGTCGGGCTACGGGCTGATGCACGGGTCAGTGCCAGCGTACTGGCCAGGAGTAGGCAACGGCGTAGGATAAAGTGTAGTGCTGGTGGTGGATTTGCGTTCCGGGCTAGGGTTAGGGTTAGGGAACGGCAAGGCTTAGGGCACAGGTGAGGGTACGGAAGCGTGGGAGGGTCAGGCTACGTGCAGACGAACGGGTCAGTGCCAGCGTACGGGTCAGGAGTAGGGTACGGCGTAAGGTAAGGTGAAGGGCTGGTGGTGGGTTTCTATTGCGGGCTAGGGTTAGGGTTAGGGAACGGCAAGGCTTAGGGCACAAGTGAGGGTACGGAAACGTGGGAGGGTCAGGCTACGTGCTGATGCACGGTTCAGTGCCAGCGTACGCGCCAGGAATAGGGTACGGCGTAAGGTAAGGTGTAGGGCTGGTGGTGGGTTTCCATTCCGGGCTAGGGTTAGGGTTAGGGAACGGCAAGGCTTAGGGCACAGCTGAGGGCACGGAAACGTGGGAGGGTCAGGCTACGTGCTGACGCACGGGTCAGTGCCAGCGTATGGGTCAGGAGTAGGGTACGGCGTAAGGTAAGGTGTAGGGCTGGTGGTGGGTTTCTATTCCGGGCTAGGGTTAGGGTTAGGGAACGGCAAGGCTTAGGGCACAGGTCAGGGTACGGAAACGCGGGAGGGTAAGGCTACGTGCTGATGAACGGGTCAGTGCCAGAGTACAGGCCAGGAGTAGGCAACGGCGTAGGGTAAGGTGTAGGGCTGGTGGTTGGTTTCCGTTCCAGGCTAGGGTTAGGGTTAGGGAACGGCAAGGCTTAGGGCACAGGGGAGGGTACGGAAACGTGGGTCGGGCTACGTGCTGATTCACGGGTCCGTGCCAGCGTTCGGGCCAGGAGTGGGCAACGGCGTAAGGTAAGGTGTAGGGCTTGTGGTTGATTTCCGTTCCGGGATAGGGTTAGGGATAGGGATCGGCAAGGCTTAGGGCACAGGTGAGGGTATGGAAACGTGGGAGGGTCGGGCTACGTGCAGACGCACGGGTCAGTGCCAGCGTACGGGCCAGGAGTAGGCAACGGCATAGGATAAAGTGTACGGCTGGTGGTGGATTTGCGTTCTGGGCTAGGGTTAGGGTTAGGGAACGGCAAGGCTTAGGGCACAGGTCAGGCTACGGAAACGCGGGAGGGTAAGGCTACGTGCTGATGCACGGGTCAGTGCCAGAGTACAGGCCAGGACTAGGCAACGGCGTAGGGTAAGGTGTAGGGCTGGTGGTGGGTTTTCATTCCGGGCTAGGGTTAGCGTTAGGGAAAGGCAAGGCTTAGGGCACAGGTGAGGGTACGGAAACGTGGGAGGTTCAGGCTACTTGCTGACGCATGGGTCAGTGCCAGCATACGTGCCAGGAGTAGGCAACGGCGTAAGGTAAGGTGTAGGGCTGGTGGTTGGTTTCTGTTCCAGGCTAGGGTTAGGGTTAGGGAACGGCAAGGCTTAGGGCACAGGTGAGGGTACGGAAACGTGGGAGGGTCGGGCTACGTGCTGACACACGGGTCAGTGCCAGCGTACGGGCCAGGAGTAGGCAACGGCGTAGGATAAAGTGTAGGGCTAGTGGTGGATTTGCGTTCCAGGCTAGGGTTAGGGTTAGGGAACGGCAAGGCTTAGGGCACAGGTGAGGGTACGGAAACGTGGGAGGGTCGGGCTACGTGCTGACGCAGGGGTCAGTGCCAGCGTACGGGCCAGGAGTAGGCAACGGCGTAGGATAAAGTGTAGGGCTGGTGGTGGATTTGCGTTCGGGGCTAGGGTTAGGGTTAGGGAACGGCAAGGCTTAGGGCACAGGTGAGGGTACGGAAACGTGGGAGGGTCAGGCTACGTGCTGACGCACAGGTCAGTGCCAGCGTACAGGTCAGGAATATGGTACGGCGTAAGGTAACGTGTAGGGCTGGTGGTGGGTTTCTATTCCGGGCTAGGGTTAGGGTTAGGGAACCGCAAGGCTTAGGGCACAGATGAGGGCACGGAAACGTGGGAGGGTCAGGCTACGTGCTGACGCACGGGTCAGTGCCAGCGTACGGGCCAGGAGTATGCAACGGCGTAGGATAAAGTGTAGGGCTGGTGGTTGATTTCCGTTCCGGGCTAGTGTTAGGGTTAGGGAACGGCAAGGCTTAGGGCACAGGTGAGGTTACGGAAACGTGGGAGGGTCAGGCTACGTGCTGACGCACGGGTCAGTGCCAGCGTACGGGCCAGGAGTAAGCAACGGCGTAAGGTAAGGTGTAGGGCTGGTGGTTGGTTTCCGTTCCAGGCTAGGGTTAGGGTTAGGGAACGGCAAGGCTTAGGGCACAGGTGAGGGTACGGAAACGTGGGAGGGTCGGGCTACGTGCTGACGCACGTGTCAGTGCCAGCGTACGGGCCAGGAGTAGGCAACGGCGTAGGATAAAGTGTATGGCTGGTGGTGGATTTGCGTTCCGGGCTAGGGTTAGGGTTAGGGAACGGCAAGGCTTAGGGCACAGGTGAGGGTACGGAAACGTGGCAGGGTCAGGCTACGTGCTGACGCACAGCTCAGTGCCAGCGTACAGGTCAGGAGTAGGGTACGGCGTAAGGAAAAGTGTAGGGCTGGTGGTGGGTTTCTATTCCGGGCTAGGGTTAGGGTTAGGGAACGGCAAGGCTTAGGGCACAGGTGAGGGTACGGAAACGTGGGAGGGTCAGGCTACGTGCTGACGCACGTGTCAGTGCCAGCGTACGGGTCAGGAGTAGGGTACGGCGTAAGGTAGGGTGTAGGGCTGGTGGTGTGTTTCTATTCCGGGCAAGGGTTAGGGTTAGGGAACGGCAAGGCTTAGGGCACAGGTGAGGGTACGGAATCGTGGGAGGGTCAGGCTACGTGCTGACGCACGGGTCAGTGCCAGCGTACGGGCCAGGAGTAGGCAACGGCTTAAGGTAGGGTGTAGGGCTGGTGGTGGGTTTCTATTCCGGGCTAGGGTTAGGGTTAGGGAACGGCAAGGCTTAGGGCACAGGTGAGGGTACAGAAACGTGGGAGGGTCGGGCTACGTGCTGACGCACGGGTCAGTGCCAGCATACGGGTCAGGAGTAGGCAACGACGTAGGATAAAGTGTAGGGCTGGTGGTGGGTTTCCATTCCGGGCTATGGTTAGGGTTAGGGAACGGCAACGCTTAGGGCACAGGTGAGGGTACGGAAACGTGGGAGGGTCAGGCTACGTGCTGACGCACGGGTCAGTGCCAGCGTACGGGCCAGGTGTAGGCAACGGCTTAAGGTAAGGTGTAGGGCTGGTGGTGGGTTTCTATTCCGGGCTAGGGTTAGGGTTAGGGAACGGCAAGGCTTAGGGCACAGGTGAGGGTACAGAAACGTGGGAGGGTCGGGCTACGTGCTGACGCACGGGTCAGTGCCAGCGTACTGGCCAGGAGTAGGCAACGGCTTAAGGTAAGGTGTAGGGCTGGTGGTGGGTTTCTATTCCGGGCTAGGGTTAGGGTTAGGGAACGGCAATGCTTAGGGCACAGGTGAGGGTACAGAAACGTGGGAGGGTCGGGCTACGTGCTGACGCACGGGTCAGTGCCAGCGTACGGGCCAGGAGCAGGCAACGGCGTAGGATAAAGTGTAGGGCTGGTGGTGGATTTGCGTTCGGGGCTAGGGTTAGGGTTAGGGAACGGCAAGGCTTAGGGCACAGGTGAGGGTACGGAAACGTGGGAGGGTCAGGCTACGTGCTGACGCACAGGTCAGTGCCAGCGTACAGGTCAGGAGTAGGGTACGGCGTAAGGTAAGGTGTAGGGCTGGTGGTGGGTTTCTATTCCGGGCTAGGGTTAGGGTTAGGGAACGGCAAGGCATAGGCCACAGGTGAGGGTACGGAAACGTGGGAGGGTCAGGCTTCGTGCTGACGCACGGGTCAGTGCCAGCGTTCGGGTCAGGAGTAGGTTATGGCGTAAGGTAAGGTGTAGGGCTGGTGGTGTGTTTCCTTTCCGGGCTAGGGTTAGGGTTAGGGAACGGCAAGGCTTAGGGCACAGGTGAAGGTACGGAAACGTGGGAGGCTCGTGCTACGTGCTGACGCACGGGTCAGTGCCAGCGTACGGGCCAGGAGTAGGCAACGGCGTAGGATAAAGTGTAGGCTGGTGGTGGATTTGCGTTCTGGGCTAGGGTTAGGTTTAGGGACCGGCAAGGCTTACGGCACAGGAGAGGGTACGGAAACGCCAGAGTGTAAGGCTACGTGCTGATGCACGGGGCAGTGCCAGAGTACAGGCCAGGAGTAGGCAACGGCGTAGGATAAAGTGTAGGGCTGGTGGTGGGTTTCTATTCTGGGCTAGGGTTAGGGTTAGGGAACGGCAAGGCTTAGGGCACAAGTGAGGGTACGGAAACGTGGGAGGGTCAGGCTACGTGCTGACGCATGGTTCAGTGCCAGCGTACGGGCCAGGAATAGGGTACGGCGTAAGGTAAGGTGTAGGGCTGGTGGTGGGTTTCCATTCCGGGCTAGGGTTAGGGTTAGGGAACGGCAAGGCTTAGGGCACAGCTGAGGGTACGGAAACGTGGGAGGGTCAGGCTACGGGCTGACGCACTTGTCAGTGCCAACGTACGGGCCAGGAGTAGGGTACGGCGTAAGGTAAGGTGTAGGGCTTGTGGTTGATTTCCGTTCAAGGCTAGGGTTAGGGTTAGGGAACGGTAAGGCTTAGGGCAAAGGAGAGGGTACGGAAACGTGGGAGGGTCGGGCCCCGTGCTGACGCACGGTTTAGTGCCAGCATACGGGCCAGGAGTAGGCAACGGCGTAGGATAAAGTGTAGGGCTGGTGGTGGGTTTCCATTCCGGGCTAGGGTTAGGGTTAGGGAACGGCAACGCTTAGGGCACAGGTGAGGGTACGGAAACGTGGGAGGGTCAGGCTACGTGCTGACGCACGGGTCAGTGCCAGCGTACGGGCCAGGAGTAGGCAACGGCTTAAGGTAAGGTGTAGGGCTGGTGGTGGGTTTCTATTCCGGGCTAGGGTTAGGGTTAGGGAACGGCAAGGCTTAGGGCACAGGTGAGGGTACAGAAACGTGGGAGGTTCGGGCTACGTGCTGACGCACGGGTCAGTGCCAGCGTACGGGCCAGGAGTAGGCAACGGCTTAAGGTAAGGTGTACGGCTGGTGGTGGGTTTCTATTCCGGGCTAGGGTTAGGGTTAGGTAACGGCAAGGCTTAGGGCACAGGTGAGGGTACAGAAACGTGGGAGGGTCGGGCTACGTGCTGACGCACGGGTCAGTGCCAGCGTACGGGCCAGGAGTAGGCAACGGCGTAGGATAAAGTGTAGGGCTGGTGGTGGATTTGCATTCGGGGCTAGGGTTAGGGTTAGGGAACGGCAAGGCTTAGGGCACAGGTGAGGGTACGGAAACGTGGGAGGGTCAGGCTACGTGCTGACGCACAGGTCAGTGCCAGCGTACAGGTCAGGAGTATGGTACGGCGTAAGGTACCGTGTAGGGCTGGTGGTGGGTTTCTATTCCGGGCTAGGGTTAGGGTTAGCGAACGGCAAGGCTTAGGGCACAGGTGAGGGCACGGAAACGTGGGAGGGTCAGGCTACGTGCTGACGCACGGGTCAGTGCCAGCGTACGGGTCAGCAGTAGGGTATGGCGTAAGGTAAGGTGTAGGGCTGGTGGTGGGTTTCTATTCCGTGCTAGGGTTAGGGTTAGGGAACGGCAAGGCTTAGGGCACAGGTGAGGGTACAGAAACGTGGGAGGGTCGCGCTACGTGCTGACGCACGGGTCAGTGCCAGCGTACGGGCCAGGAGTAGGCAACGGTGTAGGATAAAGTGTAGGGCTGGTGGTTGATTTCCGTTCCGGACTAGTGTTAGGGTTAGGGAACGGCAAGGCTTAGGGCACAGGTGAGGTTACGGAAACGTGGGAGGGTCAGGCTACGTGCTGACGCTCGGGTCAGTCCCAGCGTACGGGCCAGGAGTAAGCAACGGCGTAAGGTAAGGTGTAGGGCTCGTGGTTGGTTTCCATTCCAGGCTAGGGTTAGGGTTAGGGAACAGCAAGGCTTAGGGCACAGGTGAGGGTACGGAAACGTAGGAGGGTCGGGCCACGTGCTGACGCACGTGTCAGTGCCAGCGTACGGGCCAGGAGTACGCAACGGCGTAGGATAAAGTGTATGGCTGGTGGTGGATTTGCGTTCCAGGCTAGGGTTAGGGTTAGGGAATGACAAGGCTTAGGGCACAGGTGAGGGTACGGAAACGTGGGAGGGTCAGGCTACGTGCTGACGCACGGGTCAGTGCCAGCGTACGGGCCAGGAGTAGGCAACGGCTTAAGGTAAGGTGTAGGGCTGGTGGTGGGTTTCTATTCAGGGCTAGGGTTAGGGTTAGGGAACGGCAAGGCTTAGGGCACAGGTGAGGGTACAGAAACGTGGGAGGGTCGGGCTACGTGCTGACGCACAGGTCAGTGCCAGCATACGGGTCAGGAGTAGGCAACGGCGTAGGATAAAGTGTAGGGCTGGTGGTGGGTTTCCATTCCGGGCTAGGGTTAGGGTTAGGGAACGGCAACGCTTAGGGCACTGGTGAGGGTACGGAAACGTGGGAGGGTCAGGCTACGTGCTGACGCACGGGTCAGTGCCAGCGTACGGGCCAGGAGTAGGCAACGGCTTAAGGTAAGGTGTAGGGCTGGTGGTGGGTTTCTATTCCGGGCTAGGGTTAGGGTTAGGGAACGGCAAGGCTTAGGGCACAGGTGAGGGTACAGAAACGTGGGAGGGTCGGGCTACGTGCTGACGCACGGGTCAGTGCCAGCGTACGGGCCAGGAGTAGGCAACGGCTTAAGGTAAGGTGTAGGGCTGGTGGTGGGTTTCTATTCCGGGGTAGGGTTAGGGTTAGGGAACGGCAAGGCTTAGGGCACAGGTGAGGGTACAGAAACGTGGGAGGGTCGGGCTACGTGCTGACGCACGGGTCAGTGCCAGCGTACGGGCCAGGAGTAGGCAACGGCGTAGGATAAAGTGTAGGGCTGGTGGTGGATTTGCGTTCGGGGCTAGGGTTAGGGTTAGGGATCGGCAAGGCTTAGGGCACAGGTGAGGGTACGGAAACGTGGGAGGGTCAGGCTACGTGCTGACGCACAGGTCAGTGCCAGCGTACAGGTCAGGAGTAGGGTACGGCGTAAGGTAAGGTGTAGGGCTGGTGGTGGGTTTCTATTCCGGGCTAGGGTTAGGGTTAGGGAACGGCAAGGCATAGGGCACAGGTGAGGGTACGGAAACGTGGGAGGGTCAGTCTACGTGCTGACGCACGGGTCAGTGCCAGCGTACGGGCCAGGAGTAGGCAATGGCGTAGGATAAAGTGTAGGGCTGGTGGTGGATTTGCGTTCCGGGCTAGGGTTAGGGTTAGGGAACGGCATGGCTTAGGGCACAGGTGAGGGTACGGAAACGTGGGAGGGTCAGGCTACGTGCTGACGCACTGTTCAGTGCCAGCGTACGGGCCAGGAATAGGGTACGGCGTAATGTAAGGTGTCAGGCTGGTGGTGGGTTTCCGTTCCGGGCTAGGGTTAGGGTTAGGGAACGGCAAGACTTAGGGCACAGGTGAAGGTACGGAAACGTGGGAGGCTCGTGCTACGTGCTGACGCACGGGTCAGTGCCAGCGTACGGGCCAGGAGTAGGCAACGGCGTAGGATAAAGTGTAGGCTGGTGGTGGATTTGCGTTCAGGGCTAGGGTTAGGGTTAGGGAACGGCAAGGCTTAGGGCACAGGAGAGGGTACGGAAACGCCAGAGTGTAAGGCTACGTGCTGATGCACGGGGCAGTGCCAGGGTACAGGCCAGGAGTAGGCAACGGTGTAGGGTAAGGTGTAGGGCTGGTGGTGGGTTTCCATTCCGGGCTAGGGTTAGGGTTAGGGAACGGCAAGGCTTAGGGCACAGGTGAGGGTACGGAAACGTGGGAGGGTCAGGCTACGTGCTGACGCACGGGTCAGTTCCAGCGTACGGGCCAGGTGTAGGCAACGGCGTAAGGTAAGGTGTAGGGCTGGTGGTTGTTTTCCGTTCCAGGCTAGGGTTAGGGTTAGGGAACGGCAAGGCTTAGGGCACAGGTCAGGGTACGGAAACGCGGGAGGGTAAGGCTACGTGCTGATGCACGGGTCAGTGCCAGAGTACAGGACAGGACTAGGCAACGGCGTAGGGTAAGGTGTAGGGCTGGTGGTGGGTTTTCATTCCGGGCTAGGGTTAGCGTTAGGGAAAGGCAAGGCTTAGGGCACAGGTGAGGGTACGGAAACGTGGGAGGGTCGGGCTACGTGCTGACGCACGGGTCAGTGGCAGCGTACGGGCCAGGAGTAGGCAACGGCGTAGGATAAAGTGTACGGCTGGTGGTGGATTTGCGTTCGGGGCTAGGGTTAGGGTTAGGGAACGGCAAGGCTTAGGGCACAGGTGAGGGTACGGAAACGTGGGAGGGGCAGGCTACGTGCTGACGCACTGGTCAGTGCCAGCGTACAGGTCAGGAATATGGTACGGCGTAAGGTAAGGTGTAGGGCTGGTGGTGGGTTTCTATTCCGGGCTCGGTTTAGGGTTAGGGAACCGCAAGGCTTAGGGCACAGGTGAGGGCACGGAAACGTGGGAGGGTCAGGCTACGTGCTGACGCACGGGTCAGTGCCAGCGTACGGGTCAGGAGTAGGGTATGGCGTAAGGTAAGGTGTAGGGCTGGTGGTGGGTTTCTATTCCGGGCTAGGGTTAGGGTTAGGGAACGGCAAGGCTTAGGGCACAGGTGAGGGTACAGAAACGTGGGAGGGTCGGGCTACGTGCTGACGCACGGGTCAGTGCCAGCGTACGGGCCAGGAGTATGCAACGGCGTAGGATAAAGTGTAGGGCTGGTGGTTGATTTCCGTTCCGGGCTAGTGTTAGGGTTAGGGAACGGCAAGGCTTAGGGCACAGGTGAAGTTACGGAAACGTGGGAGGGTCAGGCTACGTGCTGACGCACGGGTCAGTGCCAGCGTACGGGCCAGGAGTATGCAACGGCATAAGGTAAGGTGTAGGGCTGGTGGTTGGTTTCCGTTCCAGGCTAGGGTTAGGGTTAGGGAACGGCAAGGCTTAGGGCACAGGTGAGGGTACGGAAACGTGGGAGGGTCGGGCTACGTGCTGACGCACGTGTCAGTGCCAGCGTACGGGCCAGGAATAGGGTACGGCGTAAGGTAAGGTGTAGGGCTGGTGGAGGGTTTCCATTCCGGGCTAGGGTTAGGGTTAGGGAACGGCAAGGCTTAGGGCACAGCTGAGGGTACGGAAACGTGGGAGGGTCAGGCTATGTGCTGACGCACGGGTCAGTGCCAGTGTACGGGCCAGGAGTAGGCAACGGCGTAGGATAAAGTGTAGGCTGGTGGTGGATTTGCGTTCTGGGCTAGGGTTAGGTTTAGGGAACGGCAAGGCTTACGGCACAGGAGAGGGTACGGAAACGCCAGAGTGTAAGGCTACGTGCTGATGCACGGGGCAGTGCCAGAGTACAGGCCAGGAGTAGGCAACAGCGTAGGATAAAATGTAGGGCAGGTGGTGGGTTTCTATTCTGGGCTAGGGTTAGGGTTAGGGAACGGCAAGGCTTAGGGCACAAGTGAGGGTACGGAAACGTGGGAGGGTCAGGCTACGTGCTGACGCATGGTTCAGTGTCAGCGTACGGGCCAGGAATAGGGTACGGCGTAAGATAAGGTGTAGGGCTGGTGGTGGGTTTCCATTCCGGGCTAGGGTTAGGGTTAGGGAACGGCAAGGCTTAGGGCACAGCTGAGGGTACGGAAACGTGGGAGGGTCAGGCTACGTGCTGACGCACTGGTCAGTGCCAACGTACGGGCCAGGAGTAGGGTACGGCGTAAGGTAAGGTGTAGGGCTTGTGGTTGATTTCCGTTCCAGGCTAGGGTTAGGGTTAGGGAACGGTAAGGCTTAGGGCAAAGGAGAGGGTACGGAAACGTGGGAGGGTCGGGCCCCGTGCTGACGCACGGGTTAGTGCCAGCATACGGGCCAGGAGTAGGCAACGGCGTAGGATAAAGTGTAGGGCTGGTGGTGGGTTTCCATTCCGGGCTAGGGTTAGCGTTAGGGAACGGCAAGGCTTAGGGCACAGGTGAGGGTACGGAAACGTGGGAGGGTCAGGCTACGTGCTGACGCACGGGTCAGTGCCAGCGTACGGGCCAGGAGTAGGCAACGGCTTAAGGTAAGGTGTAGGGCTGGTGGTGGGTTTCTATTCCGGGCTAGGGTTAGGGTTAGGGAACCGCAAGGCTTAGGGCACAGGTGAGGGTACAGAAACGTGGGAGGTTCGGGCTACGTGCTGACGCACGGGTCAGTGCCAGCGTACGGGCCAGGAGTAGGCAACGGCTTAAGGTAAGGTGTACGGCTGGTGGTGTGTTTCTCTTCCGGGCTAGGGTTAGTGTTAGGGATCGGCAAGGCTTAGGGCACAGGTGAGGGTACAGAAACATGGGAGGGTCGGGCTACGTGCTGACGCACGGGTCAGTGCCAGCGTACGGGCCAGGAGTAGGCAACGGCGTAGGATAAAGTGTAGGGCTGGTGGTGGATTTGCATTCGGGGCTAGGGTTAGGGTTAGGGAACGGCAAGGCTTAGGGCACAGGTGAGGGTACGGAAACGTGGGAGGGTCAGGCTACGTGCTGACGCACAGGTCAGTGCCAGCGTACAGGTCAGGAGTACGGTACGGCGTAAGGTACCGTGTAGGGCTGGTGGTGGGTTTCTATTCCGGGCTAGGGTTAGGGTTAGCGAACGGCAAGGCTTAGGGCACAGGTGAGGGCACGGAAACGTGGGAGGGTCAGGCTACGTGCTGACGCACGGGTCAGTGCCAGCGTACGGGCCAGGAGTAGGGTATGGCGTAAGGTAAGGTGTAGGGCTGGTGGTGGGTTTCTATTCCGGGCTAGGGTTAGGGTTAGGGAACGGCAAGGCTTAGGGCACAGGTGAGGGTACAGAAACGTGGGAGGGTCGGGCTACGTGCTGACGCACGGGTCAGTGCCAGCGTACGGGCCAGGAGTAGGCAACGGCGTAGGATAAAGTGTAGGGCTGGTAGTTGATTTCCGTTCCGGGCTAGTGTTAGGGTTAAGGAACGGCAAGGCTTAGGGCACAGGTGAGGTTACGGAAACGTGGGAGGGTCAGGCTACGTGCTGACGCTCGGGTCAGTCCCAGCGTACGGGCCAGGAGTAAGCAACGGCGTAAGGTAAGGTGTAGGGCTCGTGGTTGGTTTCCATTCCAGGCTAGGGTTAGGGTTAGGGAACGGCAAGGCTTAGGGCACAGGTGAGTGTACGGAAACGTGGGAGGGTCGGGCCACGTGCTGACGCACCTGTCAGTGCCAGCGTACGGGCCAGGAGTACGCAACGGCGTAGGATAAAGTGTATGGCTGGTGGTGGACTTGCGTTCCGGGCTAGGGTTAGGGATAGGGAATGACAAGGCTTAGGGCACAGGTGAGGGTACGGAAACGTGGGAGGGTCAGGCTACGTGCTGACGCACAGGTCAGTGCCAGCGTACAGGTCAGGAGTAGGGTACGGCGTAAGGAAAAGTGTAGGGCTGGTGGTGGGTTTCTATTCCGGGCTAGGGTTAGGGTTAGGGAATGGCAAGGCTTAGGGCACAGGTGAGGGTACGGAAACGTGGGAGGGTCAGGCTACGTGCTGACGCACGTGTCAGTGCCAGCGTACGGGTCAGGAGTAGGGTACCGCGTAAGGTAAGGTGTAGGGCTGGTTGTGGCTTTCTATTCCCGGCTAGGGTTAGGGTTAGGGAACGGCAAGGCTTAGGGCACAGGTGAGGGTACGGAAACGTGGGAGGGTCAGGCTACGTGCTGACGCACGGGTCAGTGCCAGCGTACGGGCCAGGAGTAGGCAACGGCTTAAGGTAAGGTGTAGGGCTGGTGGTGGGTTTCTATTCCGGGCTAGGGTTAGGGTTAGGGAACGGCAACGCTTAGGGCACAGGTGAGGGTACAGAAACGTGGGAGGGTCGGGCTACGTGCTGACGCACGGGTCAGTGCCAGCATACGGGTCAGGAGTAGGCAACGGCGTAGGATAAAGTGTAGGGCTGGTGGTGGGTTTCCATTCCGGGCTAGGGTTCGGGTTAGGGAACGGCAACGCTTAGGGCACTGGTGAGGGTACGGAAACGTGGGAGGGTCAGGCTACGTGCTGACGCACGGGTCAGTGCCAGCGTACGGGCCAGGAGTAGGCAACGGCTTAAGGTAAGGTGTAGGGCTGGTGGTGGGTTTCTATTCCGGGCTAGGGTTAGGGTTAGGGAACGGCAAGGCTTAGGGCACAGGTGAGGGTACAGAAACGTGGGAGGGTCGGGCTACGTGCTGACGCACGGGTCAGTGCCAGCGTACGGGCCAGGAGTAGGCAATGGCGTAGGATTAAGTGTAGGGCTGGTGGTGGATTTGCGTTCCGGGCTAGGGTTAGGGTTAGGGAACGGCATGGCTTAGGGCACAGGTGAGGGTACGGAAACGTGGGAGGGTCAGGCTACGTGCTGACGCACTGTTCAGTGCCAGCGTACGGGCCAGGAATAGGGTACGGCGTAATGTAAGGTGTCAGGCTGGTGGTGGGTTTCCGTTCCGGGCTAGGGTTAGGGTTAGGGAACAGCAAGGCTTAGGGCACAGGTGAAGGTACGGAAACGTGGGAGGCTCGTGCTACGTGCTGACGCACGGGTCAGTGCCAGCGTACGGGCCAGGAGTAGGCAACGGCGTAGGATAAAGTGTAGGCTGGTGGTGGATTTGCGTTCTGGGCTAGGGTTAGGTTTAGGGAACGGCAAGGCTTAGGGCACAGGAGAGGGTACGGAAACGCCAGAGTGTAAGGCTACGTGCTGATGCACGGGGCAGTGCCAGAGTACAGGCCAGGAATAGGCAACGGCGTAGGGTAAGGTGTAGGGCTGGTGGTGGGTTTCCATTCCGGGCTAGGGTTAGGGTTAGGGAACGGCAAGGCTTAGGGCACAGGTGAGGGTACGGAAACGTGGGAGGGTCGGGCTACGTGCTGATGCACGGGTCAGTGCCAGCGTGCTGGCCAGGAGTAGGCAACGGCGTAGGATAAAGTGTAGGGCTGGTGGTGGATTTGCGTTCCGGGCTAGGGTTAGGGTTAGGGAACGGCAAGGCTTAGGGCACAGGTGAGGGTACGGAAGCGTGGGAGGGTCAGGCTACGTGCAGACGAACGGGTCAGTGCCAGCGTACGGGTCAGGAGTTGGGTACGGCGTAAGGTAAGGTGTAGGGCTGGTGGTGGGTTTCTATTCAGGGCTAGGGTTAGGGTTAGGGAACGGCAAGGCTTAGGGCACAAGTGAGGGTACGGAAACGTGGGAGGGTCAGGCTACGTGCTGACGCACGGTTCAGTGCCAGCGTACGGGCCAGGAATAGGGTACGGCGTAAGGTAAGGTGTAGGGCTGGTGGTGGGTTTCCATTCCGGGCTAGGGTTAGGGTTAGGGAACGGCAAGGCTTAGGGCACAGCTGAGGGCACAGAAACGTGGGAGGGTCAGGCTACGTGCTGACGCACGGGTCAGTGCCAGCGTACGGGTCAGGAGTAGGGTACGGCGTAAGGTAAGGTGTAGGGCTGGTGGTGGGTTTCTATTCCGGGCTAGGTTTAGGGTTAGGGAACGGCAAGGCTTAGGGCACAGGTCAGGGTACGGAAACGCGGGAGGGTAAGGCTACGTGCTGATGAACGGGTCAGTGCCAGAGTACAGGCCAGGACTAGGCAACGGCGTAGGGTAAGGTGTAGGGCTGGTGGTTGGTTTCCGTTCCAGGCTAGGGTTAGGGTTAGGGAACGGCAAGGCTTAGGGCACAGGGGAGTGTACGGAAACGTGGGAGGGTCGGGCTACGTGCTGATTCACGGGTCCGTGCCAGCGTTCGGGCCAGGAGTGGGCAACGGCGTAAGGTAAGGTGTAGGGCTTGTGGTTGATTTCCGTTCCAGGATAGGGTTAGGGTTAGGGATCGGCAAGGCTTAGGGCACAGGTGAGGGTATGGAAACGTGGGAGGGTCGGGCTACGTACAGACGCACGGGTCAGTGCCAGCGTACGGGCCAGGAGTAGGCAACGGCGTAGGATAAAGTGTACGGCTGGTGGTGGATTTGCGTTCTGGGCTAGGGTTAGGTTTAGGGAACGGCAAGGCTTAGGGCACAGGTCAGGGTACGGACACGCGGGAGGGTAAGGCTACGTGCTGATGCACGGGTCAGTGCCAGAGTACAGGCCAGGACTAGGCAACGGCGTAGGGTAAGGTGTAGGGCTGGTGGTGGGTTTTCATTCCGGGCTAGGGTTAGCGTTAGGGAAAGGCAAGGCTTAGGGCACAGGTGAGGGTACGGAAACGTGGGAGGTTCAGGCTACTTGCTGACGCATGGGTCAGTGCCAGCATACGTGCCAGGAGTAGGCAACGGCGTAAGGTAAGGTGTAGGGCTGGTGGTTGGTTTCTGTTCCAGGCTAGGGTTAGGGTTAGGGAACGGCAAGGCTTAGGGCACAGGTGAGGGTACGGAAACGTGGGAGGGTCGGGCTACGTGCTGACACACGGGTCAGTGCCAGCGTACGGGCCAGGAGTAGGCAACGGCGTAGGATAAAGTGTAGGGCTAGTGGTGGATTTGCGTTCCAGGCTAGGGTTAGGGTTAGGGAACGGCAAGGCTTAGGGCACAGGTGAGGGTACGGAAACGTGGGAGGGTCGGGCTACGTGCTGACGCAGGGGTCAGTGCCAGCGTACGGGCCAGGAGTAGGCAACGGCGTAGGATAAAGTGTAGGGCTGGTGGTGGATTTGCGTTCGGGGCTAGGGTTAGGGTTAGGGAACGGCAAGGCTTAGGGCACAGGTGAGGGTACGGAAACGTGGGAGGGTCAGGCTACGTGCTGACGCACAGGTCAGTGCCAGCGTACAGGTCAGGAATATGGTACGGCGTAAGGTAACGTGTAGGGCTGGTGGTGGGTTTCTATTCCGGGCTAGGGTTAGGGTTAGGGAACCGCAAGGCTTAGGGCACAGATGAGGGCACGGAAACGTGGGAGGGTCAGGCTACGTGCTGACGCACGGGTCAGTGCCAGCGTACGGGCCAGGAGTATGCAACGGCGTAGGATAAAGTGTAGGGCTGGTGGTTGATTTCCGTTCCGGGCTAGTGTTAGGGTTAGGGAACGGCAAGGCTTAGGGCACAGGTGAGGTTACGGAAACGTGGGAGGGTCAGGCTACGTGCTGACGCACGGGTCAGTGCCAGCGTACGGGCCAGGAGTAAGCAACGGCGTAAGGTAAGGTGTAGGGCTGGTGGTTGGTTTCCGTTCCAGGCTAGGGTTAGGGTTAGGGAACGGCAAGGCTTAGGGCACAGGTGAGGGTACGGAAACGTGGGAGGGTCGGGCTACGTGCTGACGCACGTGTCAGTGCCAGCGTACGGGCCAGGAGTAGGCAACGGCGTAGGATAAAGTGTATGGCTGGTGGTGGATTTGCGTTCCGGGCTAGGGTTAGGGTTAGGGAACGGCAAGGCTTAGGGCACAGGTGAGGGTACGGAAACGTGGCAGGGTCAGGCTACGTGCTGACGCACAGCTCAGTGCCAGCGTACAGGTCAGGAGTAGGGTACGGCGTAAGGAAAAGTGTAGGGCTGGTGGTGGGTTTCTATTCCGGGCTAGGGTTAGGGTTAGGGAACGGCAAGGCTTAGGGCACAGGTGAGGGTACGGAAACGTGGGAGGGTCAGGCTACGTGCTGACGCACGTGTCAGTGCCAGCGTACGGGTCAGGAGTAGGGTACGGCGTAAGGTAGGGTGTAGGGCTGGTGGTGGGTTTCTATTCCGGGCAAGGGTTAGGGTTAGGGAACGGCAAGGCTTAGGGCACAGGTGAGGGTACGGAATCGTAGGAGGGTCAGGCTACGTGCTGACGCACGGGTCAGTGCCAGCGTACGGGCCAGGAGTAGGCAACGGCTTAAGGTAGGGTGTAGGGCTGGTGGTGGGTTTCTATTCCGGGCTAGGGTTAGGGTTAGGGAACGGCAAGGCTTAGGGCACAGGTGAGGGTACAGAAACGTGGGAGGGTCGGGCTACGTGCTGACGCACGGGTCAGTGCCAGCATACGGGTCAGGAGTAGGCAACGACGTAGGATAAAGTGTAGGGCTGGTGGTGGGTTTCCATTCCGGGCTATGGTTAGGGTTAGGGAACGGCAACGCTTAGGGCACAGGTGAGGGTACGGAAACGTGGGAGGGTCAGGCTACGTGCTGACGCACGTGTCAGTGCCAGCGTACGGGCCAGGTGTAGGCAACGGCTTAAGGTAAGGTGTAGGGCTGGTGGTGGGTTTCTATTCCGGGCTAGGGTTAGGGTTAGGGAACGGCAAGGCTTAGGGCACAGGTGAGGGTACAGAAACGTGGGAGGGTCGGGCTACGTGCTGACGCACGGGTCAGTGCCAGCGTACTGGCCAGGAGTAGGCAACGGCTTAAGGTAAGGTGTAGGGCTGGTGGTGGGTTTCTATTCCGGGCTAGGGTTAGGGTTAGGGAACGGCAATGCTTAGGGCACAGGTGAGGGTACAGAAACGTGGGAGGGTCGGGCTACGTGCTGACGCACGGGTCAGTGCCAGCGTACGGGCCAGGAGCAGGCAACGGCGTAGGATAAAGTGTAGGGCTGGTGGTGGATTTGCGTTCGGGGCTAGGGTTAGGGTTAGGGAACGGCAAGGCTTAGGGCACAGGTGAGGGTACGGAAACGTGGGAGGGTCAGGCTACGTGCTGACGCACAGGTCAGTGCCAGCGTACAGGTCAGGAGTAGGGTACGGCGTAAGGTAAGGTGTAGGGCTGGTGGTGGGTTTCTATTCCGGGCTAGGGTTAGGGTTAGGGAACGGCAAGGCATAGGCCACAGGTGAGGGTACGGAAACGTGGGAGGGTCAGGCTTCGTGCTGACGCACGGGTCAGTGCCAGCGTTCGGGTCAGGAGTAGGTTATGGCGTAAGGTAAGGTGTAGGGCTGGTGGTGGGTTTCCTTTACGGGCTAGGGTTAGGGTTAGGGAACGGCAAGGCTTAGGGCACAGGTGAAGGTACGGAAACGTGGGAGGCTCGTGCTACGTGCTGACGCACGGGTCAGTGCCAGCGTACGGGCCAGGAGTAGGCAACGGCGTAGGATAAAGTGTAGGCTGGTGGTGGATTTGCGTTCTGGGCTAGGGTTAGGTTTAGGGACCGGCAAGGCTTACGGCACAGGAGAGGGTACGGAAACGCCAGAGTGTAAGGCTACGTGCTGATGCACGGGGCAGTGCCAGAGTACAGGCCAGGAGTAGGCAACGGCGTAGGATAAAGTGTAGGGCTGGTGGTGGGTTTCTATTCTGGGCTAGGGTTAGGGTTAGGGAACGGCAAGGCTTAGGGCACAAGTGAGGGTACGGAAACGTGGGAGGGTCAGGCTACGTGCTGACGCATGGTTCAGTGCCAGCGTACGGGCCAGGAATAGGGTACGGCGTAAGGTAAGGTGTAGGGCTGGTGGTGGGTTTCCATTCCGGGCTAGGGTTAGGGTTAGGGAACGGCAAGGCTTAGGGCACAGCTGAGGGTACGGAAACGTGGGAGGGTCAGGCTACGGGCTGACGCACTTGTCAGTGCCAACGTACGGGCCAGGAGTAGGGTACGGCGTAAGGTAAGGTGTAGGGCTTGTGGTTGATTTCCGTTCAAGGCTAGGGTTAGGGTTAGGGAACGGTAAGGCTTAGGGCAAAGGAGAGGGTACGGAAACGTGGGAGGGTCGGGCCCCGTGCTGACGCACGGTTTAGTGCCAGCATACGGGCCAGGAGTAGGCAACGGCGTAGGATAAAGTGTAGGGCTGGTGGTGGGTTTCCATTCCGGGCTAGGGTTAGGGTTAGGGAACGGCAACGCTTAGGGCACAGGTGAGGGTACGGAAACGTGGGAGGGTCAGGCTACGTGCTGACGCACGGGTCAGTGCCAGCGTACGGGCCAGGAGTAGGCAACGGCTTAAGGTAAGGTGTAGGGCTGGTGGTGGGTTTCTATTCCGGGCTAGGGTTAGGGTTAGGGAACGGCAAGGCTTAGGGCACAGGTGAGGGTACAGAAACGTGGGAGGTTCGGGCTACGTGCTGACGCACGGGTCAGTGCCAGCGTACGGGCCAGGAGTAGGCAACGGCTTAAGGTAAGGTGTACGGCTGGTGGTGGGTTTCTATTCCGGGCTAGGGTTAGGGTTAGGTAACGGCAAGGCTTAGGGCACAGGTGAGGGTACAGAAACGTGGGAGGGTCGGGCTACGTGCTGACGCACGGGTCAGTGCCAGCGTACGGGCCAGGAGTAGGCAACGGCGTAGGATAAAGTGTAGGGCTGGTGGTGGATTTGCATTCGGGGCTAGGGTTAGGGTTAGGGAACGGCAAGGCTTAGGGCACAGGTGAGGGTACGGAAACGTGGGAGGGTCAGGCTACGTGCTGACGCACAGGTCAGTGCCAGCGTACAGGTCAGGAGTATGGTACGGCGTAAGGTACCGTGTAGGGCTGGTGGTGGGTTTCTATTCCGGGCTAGGGTTAGGGTTAGCGAACGGCAAGGCTTAGGGCACAGGTGAGGGCACGGAAACGTGGGAGGGTCAGGCTACGTGCTGACGCACGGGTCAGTGCCAGCGTACGGGTCAGCAGTAGGGTATGGCGTAAGGTAAGGTGTAGGGCTGGTGGTGGGTTTCTATTCCTTGCTAGGGTTAGGGTTAGGGAACGGCAAGGCTTAGGGCACAGGTGAGGGTACAGAAACGTGGGAGGGTCGCGCTACGTGCTGACGCACGGGTCAGCGCCAGCGTACGGGCCAGGAGTAGGCAACGGTGTAGGATAAAGTGTAGGGCTGGTGGTTGATTTCCGTTCCGGACTAGTGTTAGGGTTAGGGAACGGCAAGGCTTAGGGCACAGGTGAGGTTACGGAAACGTGGGAGGGTCAGGCTACGTGCTGACGCTCGGGTCAGTCCCAGCGTACGGGCCAGGAGTAAGCAACGGCGTAAGGTAAGGTGTAGGGCTCGTGGTTGGTTTCCATTCCAGGCTAGGGTTAGGGTTAGGGAACAGCAAGGCTTAGGGCACAGGTGAGGGTACGGAAACGTAGGAGGGTCGGGCCACGTGCTGACGCACGTGTCAGTGCCAGCGTACGGGCCAGGAGTACGCAACGGCGTAGGATAAAGTGTATGGCTGGTGGTGGATTTGCGTTCCGGGCTAGGGTTAGGGTTAGGGAATGACAAGGCTTAGGGCACAGGTGAGGGTACGGAAACGTGGGAGGGTCAGGCTACGTGCTGACGCACGGGTCAGTGCCAGCGTACGGGCCAGGAGTAGGCAACGGCTTAAGGTAGGGTGTAGGGCTGGTGGTGGGTTTCTATTCCGGGCTAGGGTTAGGGTTAGGGAACGGCAAGGCTTAGGGCACAGGTGAGGGTACAGAAACGTGGGAGGGTCGGGCTACGTGCTGACGCACGGGTCAGTGCCAGCATACGGGTCAGGAGTAGGCAACGACGTAGGATAAAGTGTAGGGCTGGTGGTGGGTTTCCATTCCGGGCTATGGTTAGGGTTAGGGAACGGCAATGCTTAGGGCACAGGTGAGGGTACGGAAACGTGGGAGGGTCAGGCTACGTGCTGACGCACGGGTCAGTGCCAGCGTACGGGCCAGGTGTAGGCAACGGCTTAAGGTAAGGTGTAGGGCTGGTGGTGGGTTTCTATTCCGGGCTAGGGTTAGGGTTAGGGAACGGCAAGGCTTAGGGCACAGGTGAGGGTACAGAAACGTGGGAGGGTCGGGCTACGTGCTGACGCACGGGTCAGTGCCAGCGTACGGGCCAGGAGTAGGCAACGGCTTAAGGTAAGGTGTAGGGCTGGTGGTGGGTTTCTATTCCGGGCTAGGGTTAGGGTTAGGGAACGGCAATGCTTAGGGCACAGGTGAGGGTACAGAAACGTGGGAGGGTCGGGCTACGTGCTGACGCACGGGTCAGTGCCAGCGTACGGGCCAGGAGCAGGCAACGGCGTAGGATAAAGTGTAGGGCTGGTGGTGGATTTGCGTTCGGGGCTAGGGTTAGGGTTAGGGAACGGCAAGGCTTAGGGCACAGGTGAGGGTACGGAAACGTGGGAGGGTCAGGCTACGTGCTGACGCACAGGTCAGTGCCAGCGTACAGGTCAGGAGTAGGGTACGGCGTAAGGTAAGGTGTAGGGCTGGTGGTGGGTTTCTATTCCGGGCTAGGGTTAGGGTTAGGGAACGGCAAGGCATAGGCCACAGGTGAGGGTACGGAAACGTGGGAGGGTCAGGCTTCGTGCTGACGCACGGGTCAGTGCCAGCGTTCGGGTCAGGAGTAGGTTATGGCGTAAGGTAAGGTGTAGGGCTGGTGGTGGGTTTCCTTTCCGGGCTAGGGTTAGGGTTAGGGAACGGCAAGGCTTAGGGCACAGGTGAAGGTACGGAAACGTGGGAGGCTCGTGCTACGTGCTGACGCACGGGTCAGTGCCAGCGTACGGGCCAGGAGTAGGCAACGGCGTAGGATAAAGTGTAGGCTGGTGGTGGATTTGCGTTCTGGGCTAGGGTTAGGTTTAGGGACCGGCAAGGCTTACGGCACAGGAGAGGGTACGGAAACGCCAGAGTGTAAGGCTACGTGCTGATGCACGGGGCAGTGCCAGAGTACAGGCCAGGAGTAGGCAACGGCGTAGGATAAAGTGTAGGGCTGGTGGTGGGTTTCTATTCTGGGCTAGGGTTAGGGTTAGGGAACGGCAAGGCTTAGGGCACAAGTGAGGGTACGGAAACGTGGGAGGGTCAGGCTACGTGCTGACGCATGGTTCAGTGCCAGCGTACGGGCCAGGAATAGGGTACGGCGTAAGGTAAGGTGTAGGGCTGGTGGTGGGTTTCCATTCCGGGCTAGGGTTAGGGTTAGGGAACGGCAAGGCTTAGGGCACAGCTGAGGGTACGGAAACGTGGGAGGGTCAGGCTACGGGCTGACGCACTTGTCAGTGCCAACGTACGGGCCAGGAGTAGGGTACGGCGTAAGGTTAGGTGTAGGGCTTGTGGTTGATTTCCGTTCAAGGCTAGGGTTAGGGTTAGGGAACGGTAAGGCTTAGGGCAAAGGAGAGGGTACGGAAACGTGGGAGGGTCGGGCCCCGTGCTGACGCACGGTTTAGTGCCAGCATACGGGCCAGGAGTAGGCAACGGCGTAGGATAAAGTGTAGGGCTGGTGGTGGGTTTCCATTCCGGGCTAGGGTTAGGGTTAGGGAACGGCAACGCTTAGGGCACAGGTGAGGGTACGGAAACGTGGGAGGGTCAGGCTACGTGCTGACGCACGGGTCAGTGCCAGCGTACGGGCCAGGAGTAGGCAACGGCTTAAGGTAAGGTGTAGGGCTGGTGGTGGGTTTCTATTCCGGGCTAGGGTTAGGGTTAGGGAACGGCAAGGCTTAGGGCACAGGTGAGGGTACAGAAACGTGGGAGGTTCGGGCTACGTGCTGACGCACGGTTCAGTGCCAGCGTACGGGCCAGGAGTAGGCAACGGCTTAAGGTAAGGTGTACGGCTGGTGGTGGGTTTCTATTCCGGGCTAGGGTTAGGGTTAGGGAACGGCAAGGCTTAGGGCACAGGTGAGGGTACAGAAACGTGGGAGGGTCGGGCTACGTGCTGACGCACGGGTCAGTGCCAGCGTACGGGCCAGGAGTAGGCAACGGCGTAGGATAAAGTGTAGGGCTGGTGGTGGATTTGCATTCGGGGCTAGGGTTAGGGATAGGGAACGGCAAGGCTTAGGGCACAGGTGAGGGTACGGAAACGTGGGAGGGTCAGGCTACGTGCTGACGCACAGGTCAGTGCCAGCGTACAGGTCAGGAGTATGGTACGGCGTAAGGTACCGTGTAGGGCTGGTGGTGGGTTTCTATTCCGGGCTAGGGTTAGGGTTAGCGAACGGCAAGGCTTAGGGCACAGGTGAGGGCACGGAAACGTGGGAGGGTCAGGCTACGTGCTGACGCACGGGTCAGTGCCAGCGTACGGGTCAGCAGTAGGGTATGGCGTAAGGTAAGGTGTAGGGCTGGTGGTGGGTTTCTATTCCGTGCTAGGGTTAGGGTTAGGGAACGGCAAGGCTTAGGGCACAGGTGAGGGTACAGAAACGTGGGAGGGTCGCGCTACGTGCTGACGCACGGGTCAGTGCCAGCGTACGGGCCAGGAGTAGGCAACGGTGTAGGATAAAGTGTAGGGCTGGTGGTTGATTTCCGTTCCGGACTAGTGTTAGGGTTAGGGAACGGCAAGGCTTAGGGCACAGGTGAGGTTACGGAAACGTGGGAGGGTCAGGCTACGTGCTGACGCTCGGGTCAGTCCCAGCGTACGGGCCAGGAGTAAGCAACGGCGTAAGGTAAGGTGTAGGGCTCGTGGTTGGTTTCCATTCCAGGCTAGGGTTAGGGTTAGGGAACAGCAAGGCTTAGGGCACAGGTGAGGGTACGGAAACGTAGGAGGGTCGGGCCACGTGCTGACGCACGTGTCAGTGCCAGCGTACGGGCCAGGAGTACGCAATGGCGTAGGATAAAGTGTATGGCTGGTGGTGGATTTGCGTTCCGGGCTAGGGTTAGGGTTAGGGAATGACAAGGCTTAGGGCACAGGTGAGGGTACGGAAACGTGGGAGGGTCAGGCTACGTGCTGACGCACGGGTCAGTGCCAGCGTACGGGCCAGGAGTAGGCAACGGCTTAAGGTAAGGTGTAGGGCTGGTGGTGGGTTTCTATTCCGGGCTAGGGTTAGGGTTAGGGAACGGCAAGGCTTAGGGCACAGGTGAGGGTACAGAAACGTGGGAGGGTCGGGCTACGTGCTGACGCACGGGTCAGTGCCAGCATACGGGTCAGGAGTAGGCAACGGCGTAGGATAAAGTGTAGGGCTGGTGGTGGGTTTCCATTCCGGGCTAGGGTTAGGGTTAGGGAACGGCAACGCTTAGGGCACTGGTGAGGGTACGGAAACGTGGGAGGGTCAGGCTACGTGCTGACGCACGGGTCAGTGCCAGCGTACGGGCCAGGAGTAGGCAACGGCTTAAGGTAAGGTGTAGGGCTGGTGGTGGGTTTCTATTCCGGGCTAGGGTTAGGGTTAGGGAACGGCAAGGCTTAGGGCACAGGTGAGGGTACAGAAACGTGGGAGGGTCGGGCTACGTGCTGACGCACGGGTCAGTGCCAGCGTACGGGCCAGGAGTAGGCAACGGCTTAAGGTAAGGTGTAGGGCTGGTGGTGGGTTTCTATTCCGGGCTAGGGTTAGGGTTAGGGAACGGCAAGGCTTAGGGCACAGGTGAGGGTACAGAAACGTGGGAGGGTCGGGCTACGTGCTGACGCACGGGTCAGTGCCAGCGTACGGGCCAGGAGTAGGCAACGGCGTAGGATAAAGTGTAGGGCTGGTGGTGGATTTGCGTTCGGGGCTAGGGTTAGGGTTAGGGATCGGCAAGGCTTAGGGCACAGGTGAGGGTACGGAAACGTGGGAGGGTCAGGCTACGTGCTGACGCACAGGTCAGTGCCAGCGTACAGGTCAGGAGTAGGGTACGGCGTAAGGTAAGGTGTAGGGCTGGTGGTGGGTTTCTATTCCGGGCTAGGTTTAGGGTTAGGGAACGGCAAGGCATAGGGCACAGGTGAGGGTACGGAAACGTGGGAGGGTCAGTCTACGTGCTGACGCACGGGTCAGTGCCAGCGTACGGGCCAGGAGTAGGCAATGGCGTAGGATAAAGTGTAGGGCTGGTGGTGGATTTGCGTTCCGGGCTAGGGTTAGGGTTAGGGAACGGCATGGCTTAGGGCACAGGTGAGGGTACGGAAACGTGGGAGGGTCAGGCTACGTGCTGACGCACTGTTCAGTGCCAGCGTACGGGCCAGGAATAGGGTACGGCGTAATGTAAGGTGTCAGGCTGGTGGTGGGTTTCCGTTCCGGGCTAGGGTTAGGGTTAGGGAACGGCAAGACTTAGGGCACAGGTGAAGGTACGGAAACGTGGGAGGCTCGTGCTACGTGCTGACGCACGGGTCAGTGCCAGCGTACGGGCCAGGAGTAGGCAACGGCGTAGGATAAAGTGTAGGCTGGTGGTGGATTTGCGTTCTGGGCTAGGGTTAGGGTTAGGGAACGGCAAGGCTTAGGGCACAGGAGAGGGTACGGAAACGCCAGAGTGTAAGGCTACGTGCTGATGCACGGGGCAGTGCCAGGGTACAGGCCAGGAGTAGGCAACGGTGTAGGGTAAGGTGTAGGGCTGGTGGTGGGTTTCCATTCCGGGCTAGGGTTAGGGTTAGGGAACGGCAAGGCTTAGGGCACAGGTGAGGGTACGGAAACGTGGGAGGGTCAGGCTACGTGCTGACGCACGGGTCAGTTCCAGCGTACGGGCCAGGTGTAGGCAACGGCGTAAGGTAAGGTGTAGGGCTGGTGGTTGTTTTCCGTTCCAGGCTAGGGTTAGGGTTAGGGAACGGCAAGGCTTAGGGCACAGGTCAGGGTACGGAAACGCGGGAGGGTAAGGCTACGTGCTGATGCACGGGTCAGTGCCAGAGTACAGGACAGGACTAGGCAACGGCGTAGGGTAAGGTGTAGGGCTGGTGGTGGGTTTTCATTCCGGGCTAGGGTTAGCGTTAGGGAAAGGCAAGGCTTAGGGCACAGGTGAGGGTACGGAAACGTGGGAGGGTCGGGCTACGTGCTGACGCACGGGTCAGTGGCAGCGTACGGGCCAGGAGTAGGCAACGGCGTAGGATAAAGTGTACGGCTGGTGGTGGATTTGCGTTCGGGGCTAGGGTTAGGGTTAGGGAACGGCAAGGCTTAGGGCACAGGTGAGGGTACGGAAACGTGGGAGGGGCAGGCTACGTGCTGACGCACTGGTCAGTGCCAGCGTACAGGTCAGGAATATGGTACGGCGTAAGGTAAGGTGTAGGGCTGGTGGTGGGTTTCTATTCCGGGCTCGGTTTAGGGTTAGGGAACCGCAAGGCTTAGGGCACAGGTGAGGGCACGGAAACGTGGGAGGGTCAGGCTACGTGCTGACGCACGGGTCAGTGCCAGCGTACGGGTCAGGAGTAGGGTATGGCGTAAGGTAAGGTGTAGGGCTGGTGGTGGGTTTCTATTCCGGGCTAGGGTTAGGGTTAGGGAACGGCAAGGCTTAGGGCACAGGTGAGGGTACAGAAACGTGGGAGGGTCGGGCTACGTGCTGACGCACGGGTCAGTGCCAGCGTACGGGCCAGGAGTATGCAACGGCGTAGGATAAAGTGTAGGGCTGGTGGTTGATTTCCGTTCCGGGCTAGTGTTAGGGTTAGGGAACGGCAAGGCTTAGGGCACAGGTGAGGTTACGGAAACGTGGGAGGGTCAGGCTACGTGCTGACGCACGGGTCAGTGCCAGCGTACGGGCCAGGAGTATGCAACGGCATAAGGTAAGGTGTAGGGCTGGTGGTTGGTTTCCGTTCCAGGCTAGGGTTAGGGTTAGGGAACGGCAAGGCTTAGGGCACAGGTGAGGGTACGGAAACGTGGGAGGGTCGGGCTACGTGCTGACGCACGTGTCAGTGCCAGCGTACGGGCCAGGAATAGGGTACGGCGTAAGGTAAGGTGTAGGGCTGGTGGAGGGTTTCCATTCCGGGCTAGGGTTAGGGTTAGGGAACGGCAAGGCTTAGGGCACAGCTGAGGGTACGGAAACGTGGGAGGGTCAGGCTATGTGCTGACGCACGGGTCAGTGCCAGTGTACGGGCCAGGAGTAGGCAACGGCGTAGGATAAAGTGTAGGCTGGTGGTGGATTTGCGTTCTGGGCTAGGGTTAGGTTTAGGGAACGGCAAGGCTTACGGCACAGGAGAGGGTACGGAAACGCCAGAGTGTAAGGCTACGTGCTGATGCACGGGGCAGTGCCAGAGTACAGGCCAGGAGTAGGCAACAGCGTAGGATAAAGTGTAGGGCAGGTGGTGGGTTTCTATTCTGGGCTAGGGTTAGGGTTAGGGAACGGCAAGGCTTAGGGCACAAGTGAGGGTACGGAAACGTGGGAGGGTCAGGCTACGTGCTGACGCATGGTTCAGTGTCAGCGTACGGGCCAGGAATAGGGTACGGCGTAAGATAAGGTGTAGGGCTGGTGGTGGGTTTCCATTCCGGGCTAGGGTTAGGGTTAGGGAACGGCAAGGCTTAGGGCACAGCTGAGGGTACGGAAACGTGGGAGGGTCAGGCTACGTGCTGACGCACTGGTCAGTGCCAACGTACGGGCCAGGAGTAGGGTACGGCGTAAGGTAAGGTGTAGGGCTTGTGGTTGATTTCCGTTCCAGGCTAGGGTTAGGGTTAGGGAACGGTAAGGCTTAGGGCAAAGGAGAGGGTACGGAAACGTGGGAGGGTCGGGCCCCGTGCTGACGCACGGATTAGTGCCAGCATACGGGCCAGGAGTAGGCAACGGCGTAGGATAAAGTGTAGGGCTGGTGGTGGGTTTCCATTCCGGGCTAGGGTTAGCGTTAGGGAACGGCAAGGCTTAGGGCACAGGTGAGGGTACGGAAACGTGGGAGGGTCAGGCTACGTGCTGACGCACGGGTCAGTGCCAGCGTACGGGCCAGGAGTAGGCAACGGCTTAAGGTAAGGTGTAGGGCTGGTGGTGGGTTTCTATTCCGGGCTAGGGTTAGGGTTAGGGAACCGCAAGGCTTAGGGCACAGGTGAGGGTACAGAAACGTGGGAGGTTCGGGCTACGTGCTGACGCACGGGTCAGTGCCAGCGTACGGGCCAGGAGTAGGCAACGGCTTAAGGTAAGGTGTACGGCTGGTGGTGTGTTTCTCTTCCGGGCTAGGGTTAGTGTTAGGGATCGGCAAGGCTTAGGGCACAGGTGAGGGTACAGAAACATGGGAGGGTCGGGCTACGTGCTGACGCACGGGTCAGTGCCAGCGTACGGGCCAGGAGTAGGCAACGGCGTAGGATAAAGTGTAGGGCTGGTGGTGGATTTGCATTCGGGGCTAGGGTTAGGGTTAGGGAACGGCAAGGCTTAGGGCACAGGTGAGGGTACGGAAACGTGGGAGGGTCAGGCTACGTGCTGACGCACAGGTCAGTGCCAGCGTACAGGTCAGGAGTATGGTACGGCGTAAGGTACCGTGTAGGGCTGGTGGTGGGTTTCTATTCCGGGCTAGGGTTAGGGTTAGCGAACGGCAAGGCTTAGGGCACAGGTGAGGGCACGGAAACGTGGGAGGGTCAGGCTACGTGCTGACGCACGGGTCAGTGCCAGCGTACGGGTCAGGAGTAGGGTATGGCGTAAGGTAAGGTGTAGGGCTGGTGGTGGGTTTCTATTCCGGGCTAGGGTTAGGGTTAGGGAACGGCAAGGCTTAGGGCACAGGTGAGGGTACAGAAACGTGGGAGGGTCGGGCTACGTGCTGACGCACGGGTCAGTGCCAGCGTACGGGCCAGGAGTAGGCAACGGCGTAGGATAAAGTGTAGGGCTGGTAGTTGATTTCCGTTCCGGGCTAGTGTTAGGGTTAAGGAACGGCAAGGCTTAGGGCACAGGTGAGGTTACGGAAACGTGGGAGGGTCAGGCTACGTGCTGACGCTCGGGTCAGTCCCAGCGTACGGGCCAGGAGTAAGCAACGGCGTAAGGTAAGGTGTAGGGCTCGTGGTTGGTTTCCATTCCAGGCTAGGGTTAGGGTTAGGGAACGGCAAGGCTTAGGGCACAGGTGAGTGTACGGAAACGTGGGAGGGTCGGGCCACGTGCTGACGCACCTGTCAGTGCCAGCGTACGGGCCAGGAGTACGCAACGGCGTAGGATAAAGTGTATGGCTGGTGGTGGACTTGCGTTCCGGGCTAGGGTTAGGGTTAGGGAATGACAAGGCTTAGGGCACAGGTGAGGGTACGGAAACGTGGGAGGGTCAGGCTACGTGCTGACGCACAGGTCAGTGCCAGCGTACAGGTCAGGAGTAGGGTACGGCGTAAGGAAAAGTGTAGGGCTGGTGGTGGGTTTCTATTCCGGGCTAGGGTTAGGGTTAGGGAATGGCAAGGCTTAGGGCACAGGTGAGGGTACGGAAACGTGGGAGGGTCAGGCTACATGCTGACGCACGTGTCAGTGCCAGCGTACGGGTCAGGAGTAGGGTACCGCGTAAGGTAAGGTGTAGGGCTGGTTGTGGCTTTCTATTCCCGGCTAGGGTTAGGGTTAGGGAACGGCAAGGCTTAGGGCACAGGTGAGGGTACGGAAACGTGGGAGGGTCAGGCTACGTGCTGACGCACGTGTCAGTGCCAGCGTACGGGCCAGGAGTAGGCAACGGCTTAAGGTAAGGTGTAGGGCTGGTGGTGGGTTTCTATTCCGGGCTAGGGTTAGGGTTAGGGAACGGCAACGCTTAGGGCACAGGTGAGGGTACAGAAACGTGGGAGGGTCGGGCTACGTGCTGACGCACGGGTCAGTGCCAGCATACGGGTCAGGAGTAGGCAACGGCGTAGGATAAAGTGTAGGGCTGGTGGTGGGTTTCCATTCCGGGCTAGGGTTCGGGTTAGGGAACGGCAACGCTTAGGGCACTGGTGAGGGTACGGAAACGTGGGAGGGTCAGGCTACGTGCTGACGCACGGGTCAGTGCCAGCGTACGGGCCAGGAGTAGGCAACGGCTTAAGGTAAGGTGTAGGGCTGGTGGTGGGTTTCTATTCCGGGCTAGGGTTAGGGTTAGGGAACGGCAAGGCTTAGGGCACAGGTGAGGGTACAGAAACGTGGGAGGGTCGGGCTACGTGCTGACGCACGGGTCAGTGCCAGCGTACGGGCCAGGAGTAGGCAACGGCGTAGGATAAAGTGTAGGGCTGGTGGTGGATTTGCGTTCGGGGCTAGGGTTAGGGTTAGGGAACGGCAAGGCTTAGGGCACAGGTGAGGGTACGGAAACGTGGGAGGGTCAGGCTACGTGCTGACGCACAGGTCAGTGCCAGCGTACAGGTCAGGAGTAGGGTACGGCGTAAGGTAACGTGTAGGGCTGGTGGTGGGTTTCTATTCCGGGCTAGGGTTAGGGTTAGGGAATGGCAAGGCATAGGGCACAGGTGAGGGTACGGAAACGTGGGAGGGTCAGTCTACGTGCTGACGCACGGGTCAGTGCCAGCGTACGGGCCAGGAGTAGGCAATGGCGTAGGATTAAGTGTAGGGCTGGTGGTGGATTTGCGTTCCGGGCTAGGGTTAGGGTTAGGGAACGGCATGGCTTAGGGCACAGGTGAGGGTACGGAAACGTGGGAGGGTCAGGCTACGTGCTGACGCACTGTTCAGTGCCAGCGTACGGGCCAGGAATAGGGTACGGCGTAATGTAAGGTGTCAGGCTGGTGGTGGGTTTCCGTTCCGGGCTAGGGTTAGGGTTAGGGAACAGCAAGGCTTAGGGCACAGGTGAAGGTACGGAAACGTGGGAGGCTCGTGCTACGTGCTGACGCACGTGTCAGTGCCAGCGTACGGGCCAGGAGTAGGCAACGGCGTAGGATAAAGTGTAGGCTGGTGGTGGATTTGCGTTCTGGGCTAGGGTTAGGGTTAGGGAACGGCAAGGCTTAGGGCACAGGAGAGGGTACGGAAACGCCAGAGTGTAAGGCTACGTGCTGATGCACGGGGCAGTGCCAGAGTACAGGCCAGGAATAGGCAACGGCGTAGGGTAAGGTGTAGGGCTGGTGGTGGGTTTCCATTCCGGGCTAGGGTTAGGGTTAGGGAACGGCAAGGCTTAGGGCACAGGTGAGGGTACGGAAACGTGGGAGGGTCGGGCTACGTGCTGATGCACGGGTCAGTGCCAGCGTGCTGGCCAGGAGTAGGCAACGGCGTAGGATAAAGTGTAGGGCTGGTGGTGGATTTGCGTTCCGGGCTAGGGTTAGGGTTAGGGAACGGCAAGGCTTAGGGCACAGGTGAGGGTACGGAAGCGTGGGAGGGTCAGGCTACGTGCAGACGAACGGGTCAGTGCCAGCGTACGGGTCAGGAGTTGGGTACGGCGTAAGGTAAGGTGTAGGGCTGGTGGTGGGTTTCTATTCAGGGCTAGGGTTAGGGTTAGGGAACGGCAAGGCTTAGGGCACAAGTGAGGGTACGGAAAGGTGGGAGGGTCAGGCTACGTGCTGACGCACGGTTCAGTGCCAGCGTACGGGCCAGGAATAGGGTACGGCGTAAGGTAAGGTGTAGGGCTGGTGGTGGGTTTCCATTCCGGGCTAGGGTTAGGGTTAGGGAACGGCAAGGCTTAGGGCACAGCTGAGGGCACAGAAACGTGGGAGGGTCAGGCTACGTGCTGACGCACGGGTCAGTGCCAGCGTACGGGTCAGGAGTAGGGTACGGCGTAAGGTAAGGTGTAGGGCTGGTGGTGGGTTTCTATTCCGGGCTAGGTTTAGGGTTAGGGAACGGCAAGGCTTAGGGCACAGGTCAGGGTACGGAAACGCGGGAGGGTAAGGCTACGTGCTGATGAACGGGTCAGTGCCAGAGTACAGGCCAGGACTAGGCAACGGCGTAGGGTAAGGTGTAGGGCTGGTGGTTGGTTTCCGTTCTAGGCTAGGGTTAGGGTTAGGGAACGGCAAGGCTTAGGGCACAGGGGAGTGTACGGAAACGTGGGAGGGTCGGGCTACGTGCTGATTCACGGGTCCGTGCCAGCGTTCGGGCCAGGAGTGGGCAACGGCGTAAGGTAAGGTGTAGGGCTTGTGGTTGATTTCCGTTCCAGGATAGGGTTAGGGTTAGGGATCGGCAAGGCTTAGGGCATAGGTGAGGGTATGGAAACGTGGGAGGGTCGGGCTACGTACAGACGCACGGGTCAGTGCCAGCGTACGGGCCAGGAGTAGGCAACGGCGTAGGATAAAGTGTACGGCTGGTGGTGGATTTGCGTTCTGGGCTAGGGTTACGGTTAGGGAACGGCAAGGCTTAGGGCACAGGTCAGGGTACGGAAACGCGGGAGGGTAAGGCTACGTGCTGATGCACGGGTCAGTGCCAGAGTACAGGCCAGGACTAGGCAACGGCGTAGGGTAAGGTGTAGGGCTGGTGGTGGGTTTTCATTCCGGGCTAGGGTTAGCGTTAGGGAAAGGCAAGGCTTAGGGCACAGGTGAAGGTACGGAAACGTGGGAGGTTCAGGCTACGTGCTGACGCATGGGTCAGTGCCAGCATACGTGCCAGGAGTAGGCAACGGCGTAAGGTAAGGTGTAGGGCTGGTGGTTGGTTTCCGTTCCAGGCTAGGGTTAGGGTTAGGGAACGGCAAGGCTTAGGGCACAGGTGAGGGTACGGAAACGTGGGAGGGTCGGGCTACGTGCTGACGCACGGGTCAGTGCCAGCGTACGGGCCAGGAGTAGGCAACGGCGTAGGATAAAGTTTAGGGCTAGTGGTGGATTTGCGTTCCAGGCTAGGGTTAGGGTTAGGGAACGGCAAGGCTTAGGGCACAGGTGAGGGTACGGAAACGTGGGAGGGTCGGGCTACGTGCTGACGCACGGGTCAGTGCCAGCGTACGGGCCAGGAGTAGGCAACGGCGTAGGATAAAGTGTAGGGCTGGTGGTGGATTTGCGTTCGGGGCTAGGGTTAGGGTTAGGGAACGGCAAGGCTTAGGGAACAGGTGAGGGTACGGAAACGTGGGAGGGGCAGGCTACGTGCTGACGCACAGGTCAGTGCCAGCGTACAGGTCAGGAATATGGTACGGCGTAAGGTAAGGTGTAGGGCTTGTGGTGGGTTTCTATTCCGGGCTCGGGTTAGGGTTAGGGAACCGCAAGGCTTATGGCACAGGTGAGGGCACGGAAACGTGGGAGGGTCCGGCTACGTGCTGACGCACGGGTCAGTGCCAGCGTACGGGTCAGGAGTAGGGTATGGCGTAAGGTAAGGTGTAGGGCTGGTGGTGGGTTTCTATTCCGGGCTAGGGTTAGGGTTAGGGAACGGCAAGGCTTAGGGCACAGGTGAGGGTACAGAAACGTGGGAGGGTCGGGCTACGTGCTGACGCACGGGTCAGTGCCAGCGTACGGGCCAGGAGTATGCAACGGCGTAGGATAAAGTGTAGGGCTGGTGGTTGATTTCCGTTCCGGGCTAGTGTTAGGGTTAGGGAACGGCAAGGCTTAGGGCACAGGTGAGGTTACGGAAACGTGGGAGGGTCAGGCTACGTGCTGACGCACGGGTCAGTGCCAGCGTACGGGCCAGGAGTAAGCAACGGCATAAGGTAAGGTGTAGGGCTGGTGGTTGGTTTCCGTTCCAGGCTAGGGTTAGGGTTAGGGAACGGCAAGGCTTAGGGCACAGGTGAGGGTACGGAAACGTGGGAGGGTCGGGCTACGTGCTGACGCACGTGTCAGTGCCAGCGTACGGGCCAGGAGTAGGCAACGGCTTAAGGTAGGGTGTAGGGCTGGTGGTGGGTTTCTATTCCGGGCTAGGGTTAGGGTTAGGGAACGGCAAGGCTTAGGGCACAGGTGTGGGTACAGAAACGTGGGAGGGTCGGGCTACGTGCTGACGCACGGGTCAGTGCCGGCATACGGGTCAGTAGTAGGCAACGACGTAGGATAAAGTGTAGGGCTGGTGGTGGGTTTCCATTCCGGGCTAGGGTTAGGGTTAGGGAACGGCAATGCTTAGGGCACAGGTGAGGGTACGGAAACGTGGGAGGGTCAGGCTACGTGCTGACGCACGGGTCAGTGCCAGCGTACGGGCCAGGAGTAGGCAACGGCTTAAGGTAAGGTGTAGGGCTGGTGGTGGGTTTCTATTCCGGGCTAGGGTTAGGGTTAGGGAACGGCAAGGCTTAGGGCACAGGTGAGGGTACAGAAACGTGGGAGGGTCGGGCTACGTGCTGACGCACGGGTCAGTGCCAGTGTACGGGCCAGGAGTAGGCAACGGCTTAAGGTAAGGTGTAGGGCTGGTGGTGGGTTTCTATTCCGGGCTAGGGTTAGGGTTAGGGAACGGCAAGGCTTAGGGCACAGGTGAGGGTACAGAAACGTGGGAGGGTCTGGCTACGTGCTGACGCACGGGTCAGTGCCAGCGTACGGGCCAGGAGCAGGCAACGGCGTAGGATAAAGTGTAGGGCTGGTGGTGGATTTGCGTTCGGGGCTAGGGTTAGGGTTAGGGAACGGCAAGGCTTAGGGCACAGGTGAGTGTACGGAAACGTGGGAGGGTCAGGCGACGTGCTGACGCACAGGTCAGTGCCAGCGTACAGGTCAGGAGTAGGGTTCGGCATAAGGTAAGGTGTAGGGCTGGTGGTGGGTTTCTATTCCGGGCTAGGGTTAGGGTTAGCGAACGGCAAGGCTTAGGGCACAGGTGAGGGCACGGAAACGTGGGAGGGTCAGGCTACGTGCTGACGCACGGGTCAGTGCCAGCGTACGGGTCAGGAGTAGGGTATGGCGTAAGGTAAGGTGTAGGGCTGGTGGTGGGTTTCTATTCCGGGCTAGGGTTAGGGTTAGGGAACGGCAAGGCTTAGGGCACAGGTGAGGGTACAGAAACGTGGGAGGGTCGGGCTACGTGCTGACGCACGGGTCAGTGCCAGCGTACGGGCCAGGAGTAGCCAACGGCGTAGGATAAAGTGTAGGGCTGGTGGTTGATTTCCGTTCCGGGCTAGTGTTAGGGTTAGGGAACGGCAAGGCTTAGGGCACAGGTGAGGTTACGGAAACGTGGGAGGGTCAGGCTACGTGCTGACGCTCGGGTCAGTGCCAGCGTACGGGCCAGGAGTAAGCAACGGCGTAAGGTAAGGTGTAGGGCTGGTGGTTGGTTTCCGTTCCAGGCTAGGGTTAGGGTTAGGGAACGGCAACGCTTAGGGCACAGGTGAGGGTACGGAAACGTGGGAGGGTCAGGCTACGTGCTGACGCACGGGTCAGTGCCAGCGTACGGGCCAGGAGTAGGCAACGGCTTAAGGTAAGGTGTAGGGCTGGTGGTGGGTTTCTATTCCGGGCTAGGGTTAGGGTTAGGGAACGGCAAGGCTTAGGGCACAGGTGAGGGTACGGAAACGTGGGAGGGTCAGGCTACGTGCTGACGCACAGGTCAGTGCCAGCGTACAGGTCAGGAGTAGGGTACGGCGTAAGGTAAGGTGTAGGGCTGGTGGTGGGTTTCTATTCCGGGCTAGGGTTAGGGTTAGGGAACGGCAAGGCATAGGGCACAGGTGAGGGTACGGAAACGTGGGAGGGTCAGGCTTCGTGCTGACGCACGGGTCAGTGCCGGCATACGGGTCAGGAGTAGGCAACGGCGTAGGATAAAGTGTAGGCTGGTGGTGGATTTGCGTTCTGGGCTAGCGTTAGGGTTAGGGAACGGCAAGGCTTACGGCACAGGAGAGGGTACGGAAACGCCAGAGTGTAAGGCTACGTGCTGACGCACGGGGCAGTGCCAGAGTACAGGCCAGGAGTAGGCAACGGCGTAGGATAAAGTGTAGGGCTGGTGGTGGGTTTCTATTCCGGGCTAGGGTTAGGGTTAGGGAATGGCAAGGCTTAGGGCACAAGTGAGGGTACGGAAACGTGGGAGGGTCAGGCTACGTGCTGACGCACGGTTCAGTGCCAGCGTACGGGCCAGGAATAGGGTACGGCGTAAGGTAAGGTGTAGGGCTGGTGGTGGGTTTCCATTCCGGGCTAGGGTTAGGGTTAGGGAACGGCAAGGCTTAGGGCACAGCTGAGGGTACGGAAACGTGGGAGGGTCAGGCTACGTGCTGACGCACTGGTCAGTGCCAACGTACGGGCCAGGAGTAGGGTACGGCGTAAGGTAAGGTGTAGGGCTTGTGGTTGATTTCCGTTCCAGGCTAGGGTTAGGGTTAGGGAACGGCAAGGCTTAGGGCAAAGGAGAGGGTACGGAAACGTGGGAGGGTCGGGCCCCGTGCTGACGCACGGGTTAGTGCCAGCATACGGGCCAGGAGTAGGAAACGGCGTAGGATAAAGTGTAGGGCTGGTGGTGGGTTTCCATTCCGGGCTAAGGTTAGGGTTAGGGAACGGCAAGGCTTAGGGCACAGGTGAGCGTACGGAAACGTGGGAGGGTCAGGCTACGTGTTGACGCACAGGTCAGTGCCAGCGTACAGGTCAGGAGTATGGTACGGTGTAAGGTACCGTGTAGGGCTGGTGGTGGGTTTCTATTCCGGGCTAGGGTTAGGGTTAGGGAACGGCAAGGCTTAGGGCACAGGTGAGGGTACGGAAACGTGGGAGGGTCAGGCTACGTGCTGACGCACGTGTCAGTGCCAGCGTACGGGTCAGGAGTAGGGTACGGCGTAAGGTATGGTGTAGGGCTGGTGGTGGCTTTCTATTCCCGGCTAGGGTTATGGTTAGGGAACGGCATGGCTTAAGGCACAGGTGAGGTTACGGAAACGTGGGAGGGTCAGGCTACGTGCTGACGCTCGGGTCAGTGCCAGCGTAGGGGCCAGGAGTAAGCAACGGCGTAAGGTAAGGTGTAGGGCTCGTGGTTGGTTTCCGTTCCAGGCTAGGGTTAGGGTTAGGGAACGGCAAGGCTTAGGGCACAGGTGAGGGTACGGAAACGTGGGAGGGTCGGGCTACGTGCTGACGCACGTGTCAGTGCCAGCGTACGGGCCAGGAGTAGGCAACGGCGTAGGATAAAGTGTATGGCTGGTGGTGGATTTGCGTTCCGGGCTAGTGTTAGGGTTAGGGAATGACAAGGCTTAGGGCACAGGTGAGGGTACGGAAACGTGGGAGGGTCAGGCTATGTGCTGACGCACAGGTCAGTGCCAGCGTACAGGTCAGGAGTAGGGTACGGCGTAAGGAAAAGTGTAGGGCTGGTGGTGGGTTTCTATTCCGGGCTAGGGTTAGGGTTAGGGAACGGCAAGGCTTAGGGCACAGGTGAGGGTACGGAAACGTGGGAGGGTCAGGCTACGTGCTGACGCACGTGTCAGTGCCAGCGTACGGGTCAGGAGTAGGGTACGGCGTAAGGTAAGGTGTAGGGCTGGTGGTGGCTTTCTATTCCCGGCTAGGGTTAGGGTTAGGGAACGGCAAGGCTTAGGGCACAGGTGAGGGTACGGAAACGTGGGAGGGTCAGGCTACGTGCTGACGCACCGGTCAGTGCCAGCGTACGGGCCAGGAGTAGGCAACGGCTTAAGGTAAGGTGTAGGGCTTGTGGTGGGTTTCTATTCCGGGCTAGGGTTAGGGTTAGGGAACGGCAACGCTTAGGGCACAGGTGAGGGTACAGAAACGTGGGAGGGTCGGTCTACGTGCTGACGCACGGGTCAGTGCCAGCATACGGGTCAGGAGTAGGCAACGGCGTAGGATAAAGTGTAGGGCTGGTGGTGGCTTTCTATTCCCGGCTAGGGTTAGGGTTAGGGAACGGCAAGGCTTAGGGCACAGGTGAGGGTACGGAAACGTGGGAGGGTCAGGCTACGTGCTGACGCACCGGTCAGTGCCAGCGTACGGGCCAGGAGTAGGCAACGGCTTAAGGTAAGGTGTAGGGCTTGTGGTGGGTTTCTATTCCGGGCTAGGGTTAGGGTTAGGGAACGGCAACGCTTAGGGCACTGGTGAGGGTACGGAAACATGGGAGGGTCAGGCTACGTGCTGACGCACGGGTCAGTGCCAGCGTACGGGCCAGGAGTAGGCAACGGCTTAAGGTAAGGTGTAGGGCTGGTGGTGGGTTTCTATTCCGGGCTAGGGTTAGGGTTAGGGAACGGCAAGGCTTAGGGCACAGGTGAGGGTACGGAAACGTGGGAGGGTCAGGCTACGTGCTGACGCACGTGTCAGTGCCAGCGTACGGGTCAGGAGTACGGTACGGCGTAAGGTAAGGTGTAGGGCTGGTGGTGGCTTTCTATTCCCGGCTAGGGTTAGGGTTAGGGAACGGCATGGCTTAAGGCACAGGTGAGGTTACGGAAACGTGGGAGGGTCAGGCTACGTGCTGACGCTCGGGTCAGTGCCAGCGTACGGGCCAGGAGTAAGCAACGGCGTAAGGTAAGGTGTAGGGCTCGTGGTTGGTTTCCGTTCCAGGCTAGGGTTAGGGTTAGGGAACGGCAAGGCTTAGGGCACAGGTGAGGGTACGGAAACGTGGGAGGGTCGGGCTACGTGCAGACGAACGGGTCAGTGCCAGCGTACGGGTCAGGAGTAGGGTACGGCGTAAGGTAAGGTGTAGGGCTGGTGGTGGGTTTCTATTCCGGGCTAGGGTTAGGGTTAGGGAACGGCAAGGCTTAGGGCACAAGTGAGGGTAAGGAAACGTGGGAGGGTCAGGCTACGTGCTGACGCACGTTTCAGTGCCAGCGTACGGGCCAGGAATAGGGTACGGCGTAAGGTAAGGTGTAGGGCTGGTGGTGGGTTTCCATTCCGGGCTAGGGTTAGGGTTAGGGAACGGCAAGTCTTAGGGCACAGCTGAGGGCACCGAAACGTGGGAGGGTCAGGCTACGTGCTGACGCACGGGTCAGTGCCAGCGTACGGGTCAGGAGTAGGGTACGGCGTAAGGTAAGGTGTAGGGCTGGTGGTGGGTTTCTATTCCGGGCTAGGGTTAGGGTTAGGGAACTGCAAGGCTTAGGGCACAGGTCAGGGTATGGAAACGCGGGAGGGTAAGGCTACGTACTGATGAACGGGTCAGTGCCAGAGTACAGGCCAGGAGTAGGCAACGGCGTAGGGTAAGGTGTAGAGCTGGTGGTTGGTTTCCGTTCCAGGCTAGGGTTAGGGTTAGGGAACGGCAAGGCTTAGGGCACAGGTGAAGGTACGGAAACGAGGGAGGCTCGTGCTACGTGCTGACGCACGGGTCAGTGCCAGCGTACGGGCCAGGAGTAGGCAACGGCGTAGGATAAAGTGTAGGCTGGTGGTGGATTTGCGTTCTGGGCTAGGGTTAGGGTTAGGGAACGGCAAGGCTTACGGCACAGGAGAGGGTACGGAAACGCCAGAGTGTAAGGCTACGTGCTGACGCACGGGGCAGTGCCAGAGTACAGGCCAGGAGTAGGCAACGGTGTAGGATAAAGTGTAGGGCTGGTGGTGGGTTTCTATTCCGGGCTAGGGTTAGGGTTAGGGAATGGCAAGGCTTAGGGCACAAGTGAGGGTACGGAAACGTGGGAGGGTCAGGCTACGTGCTGACGCACGGTTCAGTGCCAGCGTACGGGCCAGGAATAGGGTACGGCGTAAGGTAAGGTGTAGGGCTGGTGGTGGGTTTCCATTCCGGGCTAGGGTTAGGGTTAGGGAACGGCAAGGCTTAGTGCACAGCTGAGGGTACGGAAACGTGGGAGGGTCAGGCTACGTGCTGACGCACAGGTCAGTGCCAGCGTACAGGTCAGGAGTATGGTACGGTGTAAGGTACCGTTTAGGGCTGGTGGTGGGTTTCTATTCCGGACTAGGGTTAGGGTTAGCGAACGGCAAGGCTTAGGGCATAGGTGAGGGCACGGAAACGTGGGAGGGTCAGGCTACGTGCTGACGCACGGGTCAGTGCCAGCGTACGGGTCAGGAGTAGGGTATGGCGTAAGGTAAGGTGTAGGGCTGGTGGTGGGTTTCTATTCCGGGCTAGGGTTAGGGTTAGGGAACGGCAAGGCTTAGGGCACAGGTGAGGGTACAGAAACGTGGGAGGGTCGGGCTACGTGCTGACGCACGGGTCAGTGCCAGCGTACGGGCCAGGAGTAGGCAACGGCGTAGGATAAAGTGTAGGGCTGGTGATTGATTTCCGTTCCGGGCTAGTGTTAGGGTTAGGGAACGGCAAGGCTTAGGGCACAGGTGAGGTTACGGAAACGTGGGAGGGTCAGGCTACGTGCTGACGCTCGGGTCAGGGCCAGCGTACGGGCCAGGAGTAAGCAACGGCGTAAGGTAAGGTGTAGGGCTCGTGGTTGGTTTCCGTTCCAGGCTAGGGTTAGGGTTAGGGAACGGCAAGGCTTAGGGCACAGGTGAGGGTACGGAAACGTGGGAGGGTCGGGCTACGTGCTGACGCACGTGTCAGTGCCAGCGTACGGGCCAGGAGTAGGCAACGGCGTAGGATAAAGTGTATGGCTGGTGGTGGATTTGCGTTCCGGGCTAGTGTTAGGGTTAGGGAATGACAAGGCTTAGGGCACAGGTGAGGGTACGGAAACGTGGGAGGGTCAGGCTATGTGCTGACGCACAGGTCAGTGCCAGCGTACAGGTCAGGAGTAGGGTACGGCGTAAGGAAAAGTGTAGGGCTGGTGGTGGGTTTCTATTCCGGGCTAGGGTTAGGGTTAGGGAACGGCAAGGCTTAGGGCACAGGTGAGGGTACGGAAACGTGGGAGGGTCAGGCTACGTGCTGACGCACGTGTCAGTGCCAGCGTACGGGTCAGGAGTAGGGTACGGCGTAAGGTAAGGTGTAGGGCTGGTGGTGGCTTTCTATTCCCGGCTAGGTTTAGGGTTAGGGAATGGCAAGGCTTAGGGCACAGGTGAGGGTACGGAAACGTGGGAGGGTCAGGCTACGTGCTGACGCACCGGTCAGTGCCAGCGTACGGGCCAGGAGTAGGCAACGGCTTAAGGTAAGGTGTAGGGCTTGTGGTGGGTTTCTATTCCGGGCTAGGATTAGGGTTAGGGAACGGCAACGCTTAGGGCACAGGTGAGGGTACAGAAACGTGGGAGGGTCGGTCTACGTGCTAACGCACGGGTCAGTGCCAGCATACGGGTCAGGAGTAGGCAACGGCGTAGGATAAAGTGTAGGGCTGGTGGTGGGTTTCCATTCCGGGCTAGGGTTAGGGTTAGGGAACGGCAACGCTTAGGGCACTGGTGAGGGTACGGAAACATGGGAGGGTCAGGCTACGTGCTGACGCACGGGTCAGTGCCAGCGTACGGGCCAGGAGTAGGCAACGGCTTAAGGTAAGGTGTAGGGCTGGTGGTGGGTTTCTATTCCGGGCTAGGGTTAGGGTTAGGGAACGGCAAGGCTTAGGGCACAGGTGAGGGTACGGAAACGTGGGAGGGTCAGGCTACGTGCTGACGCACGTGTCAGTGCCAGCGTACGGGTCAGGAGTAGGGTACGGCGTAAGGTAAGGTGTAGGGCTGGTGGTGGCTTTCTATTCCCGGCTAGGGTTAGGGTTAGGGAACGGCATGGCTTAAGGCACAGGTGAGGTTACGGAAACGTGGGAGGGTCAGGGTACGTGCTGACGCTCGGGTCAGTGCCAGCGTACGGGCCAGGAGTAAGCAACGGCGTAAGGTAAGGTGTAGGGCTCGTGGTTGGTTTCCGTTCCAGGCTAGGGTTAGGGTTAGGGAACGGCAAGGCTTAGGGCACAGGTGAGGGTACGGAAACGTGGGAGGGTCGGGCTACGTGCTGACGCACGTGTCAGTGCCAGCGTACGGGCCAGGAGTAGGCAACGGCGTAGGATAAAGTGTATGGCTGGGTGTGGATTTGCGTTCCGGGCTAGGGTTAGGGTTAGGGAATGACAAGGCTTAGGGCACAGGTGAGGGTACGGAAACGTGGGTGGGTCAGGCTACGTGCTGACGCACAGGTCAGTGCCAGCGTACAGGTCAGGAGTAGGGTACGGCGTAAGGAAAAGTGTAGGGCTTGTGCTGGGTTTCTATTCCGGGCTAGGGTTAGGGTTAGGGAACGGCAAGGCTTAGGGCACAGGTGAGGGTACGGAAACGTGGGAGGGTCAGGCTACGTGCTGACGCACGTGTCAGTGCCAGCGTACGGGTCAGGAGTAGGGTACGGCGTAAGGTAAGGTGTAGGGCTGGTGGTGGGTTTCTATTCCGGGCTAGGGTTAGGGTTAGGGAACGGCAAGGCTTAGGGCACAGGTGAGGGTACGGAAACGTGGGAGGGTCAGGCTACGTGCTGACGCACGGGTCAGTGCCAGCGTACGGGCCAGGAGTAGGCAACGGCTTAAGGTAAGGTGTAGGGCAGGTGGTGGGTTTCTATTCCGGGCTAGGGTTAGGGTTAGGGAACGGCAAGGCTTAGGGCACAGGTGAGGGTACAGAAACGTGGGAGGGTCGGGCTACGTGCTGACGCACGTGTCAGTGCCAGCATACGGGTCAGGAGTAGGCAACGGCGTAGGATAAAGTGTAGGGCTGGTGGTGGGTTTCCATTCCGGGCTAGGGTTAGGGTTAGGGAACGGCAACGCTTAGGGCACTGGTGAGGGTACGGAAACATGGGAGGGTCAGGCTACGTGCTGACGCACGGGTCAGTGCCAGCGTACGGGCCAGGAGTAGGCAACGGCTTAAGGTAAGGTGTAGGGCTGGTGGTGGGTTTCCATTCCGGGCTAGGGTTAGGGTTAGGGAACGGCAAGGCTTAGGGCACAGGTGAGGGTACAGAAACGTGGGAGGGTCGGGCTACGTGCTGACGCACGGGTCAGTGCCAGCGTACGGGCCAGGAGTAGGCAACGGCTTAAGGTAAGGTGTAGGGCTGGTGGTGGGTTTCTACTCCGGGCTAGGGTTAGTGTTAGGGAACGGCAAGGCTTAGGGCACAGGTGAGGGTACAGAAACGTGGGAGGGTCGGGCTACGTGCTGACGCACGGGTCAGTGCCAGCGTACGGGCCAGGAGTAGGCAACGGCGTAGGATAAAGTGTAGGGCTGGTGGTGGATTTGCGTTCGGGGCTAGGGTTAGGGTTAGGGAACGGCAAGGCTTAGGGCACAGGTGAGGGTACGGAAACGTGGGAGGGTCAGGCTACGTGCTGACGCACAGGTCAGTGCCAGCGTACAGGTCAGGAGTAGGGTACGGCGTAAAGTAAGGTGTAGGGCTGGTGGTGGGTTTCTATTCCGGGCTAGGGTTAGGGTTAGGGAACGGCAAGGCATAGGGCACAGGTGAGGGTACGGAAACGTGGGAGGGTCAGTCTACGTGCTGACGCACGGGTCAGTGCCAGCGTACGGGTCAGGAGTAGGTTATGGCGTAAGGTAAGGTGTAGGGCTGGTGGTGGGTTTCAATTCCGGGCTAGGGTTAGGGTTAGGGAACGGCAAGTCTTAGGGCACAGGTGAGGGTACGGAAACGTGGGAGGGTCGGGCTACGTGCTGACGCACAGGTCAGTGCCAGCGTACGGGCCAGGAGTAGGCAACGGCGTAGGATAAAGTGTAGGGCTGGTGGTGGATTTGCGTTCCGGGCTAGGGTTAGGGTTAGGGAACGGCATGGCTTAGGGCACAGGTGAGGGTACGGAAACGTGGGAGGGTCAGGCTACGTGCTGACGCACGGTTCAGTGCCAGCGTACGGGCCAGGAATAGGGTACGGCGTAATGTAAGGTGTCAGGCTGGTGGTGGGTTTCCGTTCCAGGCTAGGGTTAGGGTTAGGGAACGGCAAGGCTTAGGGCACAGGTGAAGGTACGGAAACGTGGGAGGCTCGTGCTACGTGCTGACGCACGGGTCAGTGCCAGCGTACGGGCCAGGAGTAGGCAACGGCGTAGGATAAAGTGTAGGCTGGTGGTGGATTTGCGTTCTGGGCTAGGGTTAGGGTTAGGGAACGGCAAGGCTTAGGGCACAGGAGAGGGTACGGAAACGCCAGAGTGTATGGCTACGTGCTGATGCACGGGGCAGTGCCAGAGTACAGGCCAGGAGTAGGCAACGGAGTAGGGTAAGGTGTAGGGCTGGTGGTGGGTTTCCTTTCCGGGCTAGGGTTAGGGTTAGGGAACGGCAAGGCTTAGGGCACAAGTGAGGGTACGGAAACGTGGGAGGGTCAGGCTACGTGCTGACGCACGGGTCAGTGCCAGCGTACGGGCCAGGTGTAGGCAACGGCGTAAGGTAAGGTGTAGGGCTGGTGGTTGTTTTCCGTTCCAGGCTAGGGTTAGGGTTAGGGAATGGCAAGGCTTAGGGCACAGGTGAGGGTACGGAAACGTGGGAGGGTCGGGCTACGTGCTGATGCACGGGTCAGTGCCAGTGTACTGGCCAGGAGTAGGCAACGGCGTAGGATAAAGTGTAGGGCTGGTGGTGGATTTGCGTTCCGGGCTAGGGTTAGGGTTAGGGAACGGCAAGGCTTAGGGCACAGGTGAGGGTACGGAAGCGTGGGAGGGTCAGGCTACGTGCAGACGAACGGGTCAGTGCCAGCGTACGGGTCAGGAGTAGGGTACGGCGTAAGGTAAGGTGTAGGGCTGGTGGTGGGTTTCTATTCCGGGCTAGGGTTAGGGTTAGGGAACGGCAAGGCTTAGGGCACAAGTGAGGGTACGGAAACGTGGGAGGGTCAGGCTACGTGCTGACGCACGGTTCAGTGCCAGCGTACGGGCCAGGAATAGGGTACGGCGTAAGGTAAGGTGTAGGGCTGGTGGTGGGTTTCCATTCCGGGCTAGGGTTAGGGTTAGGGAACGGCAAGTCTTAGGGCACAGCTGAGGGCACGGAAACGTGGGAGGGTCAGGCTACGTGCTGACGCACGGGTCAGTGCCAGCGTACGGGTCAGGAGTAGGGTACGGCGTAAGGTAAGGTGTAGGGCTGGTGGTGGGTTTCTATTCCGGGCTAGGGTTAGGGTTAGGGAACTGCAAGGCTTAGGGCACAGGTCAGGGTATGGAAACGCGGGAGGGTAAGGCTACGTACTGATGAACGGGTCAGTGCCAGAGTACAGGCCAGGAGTAGGCAACGGCGTAGGGTAAGGTGTAGGGCTGGTGGTTGGTTTCCGTTCCAGGCTAGGGTTAGGGTTAGGGAACGGCAAGGCTTAGGGCACAGGGGAGGGTACGGAAACGTGGGAGGGTCGGGCTACGTGCTGATTCACGGGTCCGTGCCAGCGTTCGGGCCAGGAGTGGGAAACGGCGTAAGGTAAGGTGTAGGGCTTGTGGTTGATTTCCGTTCCAGGATAGGGTTAGGGTTAGGGATCGGCAAGGCTTAGGGCACAGGTGAGGGTATGGAAAAGTGGGAGGGTCGGGCTACGTGCAGACGCACGGGTCAGTGCCAGCGTATGGGCCAGGAGTAGGCAACGGCGTAGGATAAAGTGTACGTCTGGTGGTGGATTTGCGTTCTGGGCTAGGGTTAGGGTTAGGGAACGGCAAGGCTTAGGGCACAGGTCAGGGTACGGAAACGCGGGAGGGTAAGGCTACGTGCTGATGCATGGGTCACTGCCAGAGTACAGGCCAGGACTAGGCAACGGCGTAGGGTAAGGTGTAGGGCTGGTGGTGGGTTTTCATTCCGGTCTAGGGTTAGCGTTAGGAAAAGGCAAGGCTTAGGGCACAGGTGAGGGTACGGAAACGTGGGAGGTTCAGGCTACGAGCTGACGCACGGGTCAGTGCCAGCATACGTGCCAGGAGTAGGCAACGGCGTAAGGTAAGGTGTAGGGCTGGTGGTTGGTTTCCGTTCGAGGCTAGGGTTAGGGTTAGGGAAAGGCAAGGCTTAGGGCACAGGTGAGGGTACGGAAACGTGGGAGGGTCGGGCTACGTGCTGACGCACGGGTCAGTGCCAGCGTACGGGCCAGGAGTAGGCAACGGCGTAGGATAAAGTGTAGGGCTAGTGGTGGATTTGCGTTCCAGGCTAGGGTTAGGGTTAGGGAACGGCAAGGCTTAGGGCACAGGTGAGGGTACGGAAACGTGGGAGGGTCGGGCTACGTGCTGACGCACAGGTCAGTGCCAGCGTACGGGCCAGGAGTAGGCAAAGGCGTAGGATAAAGTGTAGGGCTGGTGGTGGATTTGCGTTCGGGGCTAGGGTTAGGGTTAGGGAACGGCAAGGCTTAGGGCACAGGTGAGGGTACGGAAACGTGGGAGGGTCAGGCTACGTGCTGACGCACAGGTCAGTGCCAGCGTACAGGTCAGGAATATGGTACGGCGTAAGGTAACGTGTAGGGCTGGTGGTGGGTTTCTATTCCGGGCTAGGGTTAGGGTTAGGGAACCACAAGGCTTAGGGCACAGGAGAGGGCACGGAAACGTGGGAGGGTCAGGCTACGTGCTGACGCAAGGGTCAGTGCCAGCGTACGTGTCAGGAGTAGGGTATGGCGTAAGGTAAGGTGTAGGGCTGGTGGTGGGTTTCTATTCCGGGCTAGGGTTAGGGTTAGGGAACGGTAAGGCTTAGGGCACAGGTGAGGGTACAGAAACGTGGGAGGGTCGGGCTACGTGCTGACGCACGGGTCAGTGCCAGCGTACGGGCCAGGAGTATGCAACGGCGTAGGATAAAGTGTAGGGCTAGTGGTTGATTTCCATTCCGGGCTAGTGTTAGGGTTAGGGAACGGCAAGGCTTAGGGCACAGGTGAGGTTACGGAAACGTGGGAGGGTCAGGCTACGTGCTGACGCATGGGTCAGTGCCAGCGTACGGGCCAGGTGTAAGCAACGGCGTAAGGTAAGGTGTAGGGCTGGTGGTTGGTTTCCGTTCCAGGCTAGGGTTAGGGTTAGGGAACGGCAAGGCTTAGGGCACAGGTGAAGGTACGGAAACGTGGGAGGGTCGGGCTACGTGCTGACGCACGGGTCAGTGCCAGCGTACGGGCCAGGAGTAGGCAACGGCGTAGGATAAAGTGTATGGCTGGTGGTGGATTTGCGTTCCGGGCTAGGGTTAGGGTTAGGGAACGGCAAGGCTTAGGGCACAGGTGAGGCTACGGAAACGTGGCAGGGTCAGGCTACGTGCTGACGCACAGCTCAGTGCCAGCGTACAGGTCAGGAGTAGGGTACGGCGTAAGGAAAAGTGTAGGGCTGGTGGTGGGTTTCTATTCCGGGCTAGGGTTAGGGTTAGGGAACGGCAAGGCTTAGGGCACAGGTGAGGGTACAGAAACGTGGGAGGGTCGGGCTACGTGCTGACGCACGGGTCAGTGCCAGCATACGGGTCAGGAGTAGGCAACGACGTAGGATAAAGTGTAGGGCTGGTGGTGGGTTTCCATTCCGGGCTAGGGTTAGGGTTAGGGAACGGCAACGCTTAGGGCACAGGTGAGGGTACGGAAACGTGGGAGGGTCAGGCTACGTGCTGACGCACGGGTCAGTGCCAGCGTACGGGCCAGGAGTAGGCAACGGCTTAAGGTAAGGTGTACGGCTGGTGGTGGGTTTCTATTCCGGGCTAGGGTTAGGGTTAGGGAACGGCAAGGCTTAGGGCACAGGTGAGGGTACAGAAACGTGGGAGGGTCGGGCTACGTGCTGACGCACGGGTCAGTGCCAGCGTACGGGCCAGGTGTAGGCAACGGCTTAAGGTAAGGTGTAGGGCTGGTGGTGGGTTTCTATTCCGGGCTAGGGTTAGGGTTAGGGAACGGCAAGGCTTAGGGCACAGGTGAGGGTACAGAAACGTGGGAGGGTCGGGCTACGTTCTGACGCACGGGTCAGTGCCAGCGTACGGGCCAGGAGCAGGCAACGGCGTAGGATAAAGTGTAGGGCTGGTGGTGGATTTGCGTTCGGGGCTAGGGTTAGGGTTAGGGAACGGCAAGGCTTAGGGCACAGGTGAGGGTACGGAAACGTGGGAGGGTCAGGCTTCGTGCTGACGCACGGGTCAGTGCCAGCGTTCGGGTCAGGAGTAGGTTATGGCGTAAGGTACGGTGTAGGGCTGGTGGTGGGTTTCCGTTCCGGGCTAGGGTTAGGGTTAGGGAACGGCAAGGCTTAGGGCACAGGTGAAGGTACGGAAACGTGGGAGGCTCGTGCTACGTGCTGACGCACGGGTCAGTGCCAGCGTACGGGCCAGGAGTAGGCAACGGCGTAGGATAAAGTGTAGGCTGGTGGTGGATTTGCGTTCTGGGCTAGGGTTAGGGTTAGGGAACGGCAAAGCTTACGGCACAGGTGAGGGTACGGAAACGCCAGAGTGTAAGGCTACGTGCTGATGCACGGGGCAGTGCCAGAGTACAGGCCAGGAGTAGGCAACGGCGTAGGATAAAGTGTAGGGCTGGTGGTGGGTTTCTATTCCGGGCTAGGGTTAGGGTTAGGGAACGGCAAGGCTTAGGGCACAAGTGAGGGTACGGAAACGTGGGAGGGTTAGGCTACGTGCTGACGCACGGTTCAGTGCCAGCGTACGGGCCAGGAATAGGGTACGGCGTAAGGTAAGGTGTAGGGCTGGTGGTGGGTTTCCATTCCGGGCTAGGGTTAGGGTTAGGGAACGGCAAGGCTTAGGGCACAGCTGAGGGTACGGAAACGTGGGAGGGTCAGGCTACGTGCTGACGCACTGGTCAGTGCCAACGTACGGGCCAGGAGTAGGGTATGGCGTAAGGTAAGGTGTAGGGCTTGTGGTTGATTTCCGTTCCAGGCTAGGGTTAGGGTTAGGGAACGGCAAGGCTTAGGACAAAGGAGAGGGTATGGAAACGTGGGAGGTTCGGGCCCCATGCTGACGCACGGGTTAGTGCCAGCATACGGGCCAGGAGTAGGCAACGGCGTAGGATAAAGTGTAGGGCTGGTGGTGGGTTTCCATTCCGGGCTAGGGTTAGGGTTAGGGAACGGCAACGCTTAGGGCACAGGTGAGGGTACGGAAACGTGGGAGGGTCAGGCTACGTGCTGACGCACGGGTCATTGCCAGCGTACGGGCCAGGAGTAGGCAACGGCTTAAGGTAAGGTGTAGGGCTGGTGGTGGGTCTCTATTCCGGGCTAGGGTTAGGGTTAGGGAACGGCAAGGCTTAGGGCACAGGTGAGGGTACAGAAACGTGGGAGGTTCGGGCTACGTGCTGACGCACGGGTCAGTGCCAGCGTACGGGCCAGGAGTAGGCAACGGCTTAAGGTAAGGTGTAGGGCTGGTGGTGGGTTTCTATTCCGGGCTAGGGTTAGGGTTAGGGAACGGCAAGGCTTAGGGCACAGGTGAGGGTACAGAAACGTGGGAGGGTGGGGCTACGTGCTGACGCATGGGTCAGTGCCAGCGTACGGGCCAGGAGTAGGCAACGGCTTAAGGTAAGGTGTAGGGCTGGTGGTGGGTTTCTATTCTGGGCTAGGGTTAGGGTTAGGGAACGGCAAGGCTTAGGGCACAGGTGAGGGTACAGAAACGTGGGAGGGTCGGGCTACGTGCTGACGCACGGGTCAGTGCCAGCGTACGGGCCAGGAGTAGGGTATGGCGTAAGGTAAGGTGTAGGGCTTGTGGTTGATTTCCGTTCCAGGCTAGGGTTAGGGTTAGGGAACGGCAAGGCTTAGGACAAAGGAGAGGGTACGGAAACGTTGGAGGGTCGGGCCCCGTGCTGACGCACGGGTTAGTGCCAGCATACGGGCCAGGAGTAGGCAACGGCGTAGGATAAAGTGTAGGGCTGGTGGTGGGTTTCCATTCCGGGCTAGGGTTAGGGTTAGGGAACGGCAACGCTTAGGGCACAGGTGAGGGTACGGAAACGTGGGAGGGTCAGGCTACGTGCTGACGCACAGGTCAGTGCCAGCGTACAGGTCAGGAGTACGGTACGGCGTAAGGTACCGTGTAGGGCTGGTGCTGGGTTTCTATTCCGGGCTAGGGATAGGGTTAGCGAACGGCAAGGCTTAGGGCACAGGTGAGGGCACGGAAACGTGGGAGGGTCAGGCTACGTGCTGACGCACGGGTCAGTGCCAGCGTACGGGTCAGGAGTAGGGTATGGCGTAAGGTAAGGTGTAGGGCTGGTGGTGGGTTTCTATTCCGGGCTAGGGTTAGGGTTAGGGAACGGCAAGGCTTAGGGCACAGGTGAGAGTACAGAAACGTGGGAGGGTCGGGCTACGTGCTGACGCACGGGTCAGTGCCAGCGTACGGGCCAGGAGTAGGCAACGGCGTAGGATAAAGTGTAGGGCTGGTGGTTGATTTCCGTTCCGGGCTAGTGTTAGGGTTAGGGAACGGCAAGGCTTAGGGCACAGGTGAGGTTACGGAAACGTGGGAGGGTCAGGCTACGTGCTGACGCTCGGGTCAGTGCCAGCGTACGGGCCAGGAGTAAGCAACGGCGTAAGGTAAGGTGTAGGGCTCGTGGTTGGTTTCCGTTCCAGGCTAGGGTTAGGGTTAGGGAACGGCAAGGCTTAGGGCACAGGTGAGGGTACGGAAACGTGGGGGGGTCGGGCTACGTGCTGACGCACGTGTCAGTGCCAGCGTACGGGCAAGGAGTAGGCAACGGCGTAGGATAAAGTGTATGGCTGGTGGTGGATTTGCGTTCCGGGCTAGGGTTAGGGTTAGGGAATGACAAGGCTTAGGGCACAGGTGAGGGTACGGAAACGTGGGAGGGTCAGGCTACGTGCTGACGCACAGGTCAGTGCCAGCGTACAGGTCAGGAGTAGGGTACGGCGTAAGGAAAAGTGTAGGGCTGGTGGTGGGTTTCTATTCCGGGCTAGGGTTAGGGTTAGGGAACGGCAAGGCTTAGGGCACAGGTGAGGGTACGGAAACGTGGGAGGGTCAGGCTACGTGCTGACGCACGTGTCAGTGCCAGCGTACGGGTCAGGAGTAGGGTACGGCGTAAGGTAAGGTGTAGGGCTGGTGGTGGCTTTCTATTCCCGGCTAGGGTTAGGGATAGGGAACGGCAAGGCTTAGGGCACAGGTGAGGGTACGGAAACGTGGGAGGGTCAGGCTACGTGCTGACGCACGGGTCAGTGCCAGCGTACGGGCCAGGAGTAAGCAACGGCTTAAGGTAAGGTGTAGGGCTGGTGGTGGGTTTCTATTCCGGGCTAGGGTTAGGGTTAGGGAACGGCAAGGCTTAGGGCACAGGTGAGGGTACAGAAACGTGGGAGGGTCGGGCTACGTGCTGACGCACGGGTCAGTGCCAGCGTACGGGCCAGGAGTAGGCAACGGCTTAAGGTAAGCTGTAGGGCTGGTGGTGGGTTTCTATTCCGGGCTAGGGTTAGGGTTAGGGAACGGGAAGGCTTAGGGCACAGGTGAGGGTACAGAAACGTGGGAGGGTCGGGCTACGTTCTGACGCACGGGTCAGTGCCAGCGTACGGGCCAGGAGTAGGCAACGGCGTAGGATAAAGTGTAGGGCTGGTGGTGGATTTGCGTTCGGGGCTAGGGTTAGGGTTAGGGAACGGCAAGGCTTAGGGCACAGGTGAGGGTACGGAAACGTGGGAGGGTCAGGCTACGTGCTGACGCACATGTCAGTGCCAGCGTACAGGTCAGGAGTAGGGTACGGCGTAAGGTAAGGTGTAGGGCTGGTGGTGGGTTTCTATTCCGGGCTAGGGTAAGGGTTAGGGAACGGCAAGGCATAGGGCACAGGTGAGGGTACGGAAACGTGGGAGGGTCAGTCTACGTGCTGACGCAGGGGTCAGTGCCAGCGTAATGGTCAGGAGTAGGTTAAGGCGTAAGGTAAGGTGTAGGGTGGGTGGTGGGTTTCTATTCCGGGCTAGGGTTAGGGTTAGGGAACGGCAAGGCTTAGGGCACAGGTGAGGGTACGGAAACGTGGGAGGGTCGGGCTACGTGCTGACGCATGGGTCAGTGCCAGCGTACGGGCCAGGAGTAGGCCATGCCGTAGGAAAAAGTGTAGGGCTGGTGGTGGATTTGCGTTCCGGGCTAGGGTTAGGGTTAGGGAACGGCATGGCTTAGGGCACAGGTGAGGGTACAGAAACGTGGGAGGGTTAGGCTACGTGCTGACGCACGGTTCAGTGCCAGCGTACGGGCCAGGAATAGGGTACGGCGTAATGTAAGGTGTCAGGCTGGTGGTGGGTTTCCGTTCCGGGCTAGGGTTAGGGTTAGGGAACGGCAAGGCTTAGGACAAAGGTGAAGGTACGGAAACGTGGGAGGCTCGTGCTACGTGCTGACGCACGGGTTAGTGCCAGCGTACGGGCCAGGAGTAGGCAACGGCGTAGGATAAAGTGTAGGCTGGTGGTGGATTTGCGTTCTGGGCTAGGGTTAGGGTTAGGGAACGGCAAGGCTTAGGGCACAGGAGAGGGTACGGAAACGCCAGAGTGTAAGGCTACGTGCTGATGCACGGGGCAGTGCCAGAGTACAGGCCAGGAGTAGGCAACGGCGTAGGGTAAGGTGTAGGGCTGGTGGTGGGTTTCCATTCCGGGCTAGGGTTATGGTTAGGGAACGGCAAGGCTTAGGGCACAGGTGAGGGTACGGAAACGTGGGAGGGTCAGGCTACGTGCTGACGCACGTGTCAGTGCCAGCGTACGGGCCAGGTGTAGGCAACGGCGTAAGGTAAGGTGTAGGGCTGGTGGTTGTTTTCCGTTCCAGGCTAGGGTTAGGGTTAGGGAACGGCAAGGCTTAGGGCACAGGTGAGGGTACGGAAACGTGGGAGGGTCGGGCTACGTGCTGATGCACGGGTCAGTGCCAGCGTACTGGCCAGGAGTAGGCAACGGCGTAGGATAAAGTGTAGGGCTGGTGGTGGATTTGCGTTCCGGGCTAGGGTTAGGGTTAGGGAACGGCAAGGCTTAGGGCACAGGTGAGGGTACGGAAGCGTGGGAGGGTCAGGCTACGTGCAGACGAACGGGTCAGTGCCAGCGTACGGGTCAGGAGTAGGGTACGGCGTAAGGTAAGGTGTAGGGCTGGTGGTGGGTTTCTATTCCGGGCTAGGGTTAGGGTTAGGGAACGGCAAGGCTTAGGGCACAAGTGAGGGTACGGAAACGTGGGAGGGTCAGGCTACGTGCTGACGCACGGTTCAGTGTCAGCGTACGGGCCAGGAATAGGGTACGGCGTAAGGTAAGGTGTAGGGCTGGTGGTGGGTTTCCATTCCGGGCTAGGGTTAGGGTTAGGGAACGGCAAGGCTTAGGGCACAGCTGAGGGCACGGAAACGTGGGAGGGTCAGGCTACGTGCTGACGCACGGGTCAGTGCCAGCGTACGGGTCAGGAGTAGGGTACGGTGTAAGGTAAGGTGTAGGGCTGGTGGTGGGTTTCTATTCCGGGCTAGGGTTAGGGTTAGGGAACGGCAAGGCTTAGGGCACAGGTCAGGGTACGGAAACGTGGGAGGGTCGGGCTACGTGCTGATTCACGGGTCCGTGCCAGCGTTCGGGCCAGGAGTGGGCAACGGCGTAAGGTAAGGTGTAGGGCTTGTGGTTGATTTCCGTTCCGGGATAGTGTTAGGGTTAGGGATCGGCAAGGCTTAGGGCACAGGTGAGTGTATGGAAACGTGGGAGGGTCGGGCTACGTGCAGACGCACGGGTCAGTGCCAGCGTACGGGCCAGGAATAGGCAACGGCGTAGGATAAAGTGTAGGGCTGGTGGTTGATTTCCGTTCCGGGCTAGTGTTAGGGTTAGGGAACGGCAACGCTTAGGGCACAGGTGAGGTTACGGAAACGTGGGAGGGTCAGGCTACGTGCTGACGCTCGGGTCAGTGCCAGCGTACGGGCCAGGAGTAAGCAACGGCGTAAGGTAAGGTGTAGGGCTCGTGATTGGTTTCCGTTCCAGGCTAGGGTTAGGGTTAGGGAACGGCAAGGCTTAGGGCATAGGTGAGGGTAGGGAAACGTGGGGGGGTCGGGCTACGTGCTGACGCACGTGTCAGTGCCAGCGTACGGGCCAGGAGTAGGCAACGGCTTAAGGTAAGGTGTAGGGCTGGTGGTGGATTTCTATTCCGGGCTAGGGTTAGGGTTAGGGAACGGCAAGGCTTTGGGCACAGGTGAGGGTACAGAAACGTGGGAGGGTCGGGCTACGTGCTGACGCATGGGTCAGTGCCAGCGTACGGGCCAGGAGTAGGCAACGGCTTAAGGTAAGGTGTAGGGCTGGTGGTGTGTTTCTACTCCGGGCTAGGGTTAGGGTTAGGGAACGGCAAGGCTTAGGTCACAGGTGAGGGTACAGAAACGTGGGAGGGTCGGGCTACGTGCTGACGCACGTGTCAGTGCCAGCGTACGGGCCAGGAGTAGGCAACGGCGTAGGATAAAGTGTATGGCTGGTGGTGGATTTGCGTTCCGGGCTAGAGTTAGGGTTAGGGAATGACAAGGCTTAGGGCACAGGTGAGGGTACGGAAACGTGGGAGGGTCAGGCTATGTGCTGACGCACAGGTCAGTGCCAGCGTACAGGTCAGGAGTAGGGTACGGCGTAAGGAAAAGTGTAGGGCTGGTGGTGGGTTTCTATTCCGGGCTAGGGTTAGGGTTAGGGAACGGCAAGGCTTAGGGCACAGGTGAGGGTACGGAAACGTGGGAGGGTCAGGCTACGTGCTGACGCACGTGTCAGTGCCAGCGTACGGGTCAGGAGTAGGGTACGGCGTAAGGTAAGGTGTAGGGCTGGTGGTGGCTTTCTATTCCCGGCTAGGGTTAGGGTTAGGGAATGGCAAGGCTTAGGGCACAGGTGAGGGTACGGAAACGTGGGAGGGTCAGGCTACGTGCTGACGCACCGGTCAGTGCCAGCGTACGGGCCAGGAGTAGGCAACGGCTTAAGGTAAGGTGTAGGGCTTGTGGTGGGTTTCTATTCCGGGCTAGGATTAGGGTTAGGGAACGGCAACGCTTAGGGCACAGGTGAGGGTACAGAAACGTGGGAGGGTCGGTCTACGTGCTGACGCACGGGTCAGTGCCAGCATACGGGTCAGGAGTAGGCAACGGCGTAGGATAAAGTGTAGGGCTGGTGGTGGGTTTCCATTCCGGGCTAGGGTTAGGGTTAGGGAACGGCAACGCTTAGGGCACTGGTGAGGGTACGGAAACATGGGAGGGTCAGGCTACGTGCTGACGCACGGGTCAGTGCCAGCGTACGGGCCAGGAGTAGGCAACGGCTTAAGGTAAGGTGTAGGGCTGGTGGTGGGTTTCTATTCCGGGCTAGGGTTAGGGTTAGGGAACGGCAAGGCTTAGGGCACAGGTGAGGGTACGGAAACGTGGGAGGGTCAGGCTACGTGCTGACGCACGTGTCAGTGCCAGCGTACGGGTCAGGAGTAGGGTACGGCGTAAGGTAAGGTGTAGGGCTGGTGGTGGCTTTCTATTCCCGGCTAGGGTTAGGGTTAGGGAACGGCATGGCTTAAGGCACAGGTGAGGTTACGGAAACGTGGGAGGGTCAGGCTACGTGCTGACGCTCGGTTCAGTGCCAGCGTACGGGCCAGGAGTAAGCAACGGCGTAAGGTAAGGTGTAGGGCTCGTGGTTGGTTTCCGTTCCAGGCTAGGGTTAGGGTTAGGGAACGGCAAGGCTTAGGGCACAGGTGAGGGTACGGAAACGTGGGAGGGTCGGGCTACGTGCTGACGCACGTGTCAGTGCCAGCGTACGGGCCAGGAGTAGGCAACGGCGTAGGATAAAGTGTATGGCTGGGTGTGGATTTGCGTTCCGGGCTAGGGTTAGGGTTAGGGAATGACAAGGCTTAGGGCACAGGTGAGGGTACGGAAACGTGGGTGGGTCAGGCTACGTGCTGACGCACAGGTCACTGCCAGCGTACAGGTCAGGAGTAGGGTACGGCGTAAGGAAAAGTGTAGGGCTTGTGCTGGGTTTCTATTCCGGGCTAGGGTTAGGGTTAGGGAACGGCAAGGCTTAGGGCACAGGTGAGGGTACGGAAACGTGGGAGGGTCAGGCTACGTGCTGACGCACGTGTCAGTGCCAGCGTACGGGTCAGGAGTAGGGTACGGCGTAAGGTAAGGTGTAGGGCTGGTGGTGGCTTTCTATTCCCGGCTAGGGTTAGGGTTAGGGAACGGCAAGGCTTAGGGCACAGGTGAGGGTACGGAAACGTGGGAGGGTCAGGCTACGTGCTGACGCACGGGTCAGTGCCAGCGTACGGGCCAGGAGTAGGCAACGGCTTAAGGTAAGGTGTAGGGCTGGTGGTGGGTTTCTATTCCGGGCTAGGGTTAGGGTTAGGGAACGGCAAGGCTTAGGGCACAGGTGAGGGTACAGAAACGTGGGAGGGTTGGGCTACGTGCTGACGCACGGGTCAGTGCCAGCATACGGGTCAGGAGTAGGCAACGGCGTAGGATAAAGTGTAGGGCTGGTGGTGGGTTTCCATTCCGGGCTAGGGTTAGGGTTAGGGAACGGCAACGCTTAGGGCACTGGTGAGGGTACGGAAACGCGGGAGGGTAAGGCTACGTGCTGTTGCACGGGTCAGTGCCAGAGTACAGGCCAGGACTAGGCAACGGCGTAGGGTAAGGTGTAGGGCTGGTGGTGGGTTTTCATTCCGGGCTAGGGTTAGCGTTAGGGAAAGGCAAGGCTTAGGGCACAGGTGAGGGTACGGAAACGTGGGAGGTTCAGGCTACGTGCTGACGCACGGGTCAGTGCCAGCATACGTGCCAGGAGTAGGCAACGGCGTAAGGTAAGGTGTAGGGCTGGTGGTTGGTTTCCGTTCCAGGCTTGGGTTAGGGTTAGGGAACGGCAAGGCTTAGGGCACAGGTGAGGGTACGGAAACGTGGGAGGGTCGGGCTACGTGCTGACGCACGGGTCAGTGCCAGCGTACGGGCCAGGAGTAGGCAACGGCGTAGGATAAAGTGTAGGGCTAGTGGTGGATTTGCGTTCCAGGCTAGGGTTAGGGTTAGGGAACGGCAAGGCTTAGGGCACAGGTGAGGGTACGGAAACGTGGGAGGGTCGGGCTACGTGCTGACGCACGGGTCAGTGCCAGCGTACGGGCCAGGAGTAGGCAACGGCGTACAATAAAGTGTAGGGCTGGTGGTGGATTTGCGTTCGGGGCTAGGGTTAGGGTTAGGGAACGGCAAGGCTTAGGGCACAGGTGAGGGTACGGAAACGTGGGAGGGTCAGGCTACGTGCTGACGCACAGGTCAGTGCCAGCGTACAGGTCAGGAATATGGTACGGCGTAAGGTAACGTGTAGGGCTGGTGGTGGGTTTCTATTCCGGGCTAGGGTTAGGGTTAGGGAACCGCAAGGCTTAGGGCACAGGTGAGGGCACGGAAACGTGGGAGGGTCAGGCTACGTGCTGACGCACGGGTCAGTGCCAGCGTACGGGTCAGGAGTAGGGTATGGCGTAAGGTAAGGTGTAGGGCTGGTGGTGGGTTTCTATTCCGGGCTAGGGTTAGGGTTAGGGAACGGCAAGGCTTAGGGCACAGGTGAGGTTACGGAAACGTGGGAGGGTCAGGCTACGTGCTGACGCACGGGTCAGTGCCAGCGTACGGGCCAGGAGTAAGCAACGGCGTAAGGTAAGGTGTAGGGCTGGTGGTTGGTTTCCGTTCCAGGCTAGGGTTAGGGTTAGGGAACGGCAAGGCTTAGGGCACAGGTGAGGGTACGGAAACGTGGGAGGGTCGGGCTACGTGCTGACGCACGTGTCAGTGCCAGCGTACGGGCCAGGAGTAGGCAACGGCGTAGGATAAAGTGTATGGCTGGGTGTGGATTTGCGTTCCGGGCTAGGGTTAGGGTTAGGGAATGACAAGGCTTAGGGCACAGGTGAGGGTACGGAAACGTGGGTGGGTCAGGCTACGTGCTGACGCACAGGTCAGTGCCAGCGTACAGGTCAGGAGTAGGGTACGGCGTAAGGAAAAGTGTAGGGCTTGTGCTGGGTTTCTATTCCGGGCTAGGGTTAGGGTTAGGGAACGGCAAGGCTTAGGGCACAGGTGAGGGTACGGAAACGTGGGAGGGTCAGGCTACGTGCTGACGCACGTGTCAGTGCCAGCGTACGGGTCAGGAGTAGGGTACGGCGTAAGGTAAGGTGTAGGGCTGGTGGTGGCTTTCTATTCCCGGCTAGGGTTAGGGTTAGGGAACGGCAAGGCTTAGGGCACAGGTGAGGGTACGGAAACGTGGGAGGGTCAGGCTACGTGCTGACGCACGGGTCAGTGCCAGCGTACGGGCCAGGAGTAGGCAACGGCTTAAGGTAAGGTGTAGGGCTGGTGGTGGGTTTCTATTCCGGGCTAGGGTTAGGGTTAGGGAACGGCAAGGCTTAGGGCACAGGTGAGGGTACAGAAACGTGGGAGGGTTGGGCTACGTGCTGACGCACGGGTCAGTGCCAGCATACGGGTCAGGAGTAGGCAACGGCGTAGGATAAAGTGTAGGGCTGGTGGTGGGTTTCCATTCCGGGCTAGGGTTAGGGTTAGGGAACGGCAACGCTTAGGGCACTGGTGAGGGTACGGAAACGCGGGAGAGTAAGGCTACGTGCTGTTGCACGGGTCAGTGCCAGAGTACAGGCCAGGACTAGGCAACGGCGTAGGGTAAGGTGTAGGGCTGGTGGTGGGTTTTCATTCCGGGCTAGGGTTAGCGTTAGGGAAAGGCAAGGCTTAGGGCACAGGTGAGGGTACGGAAACGTGGGAGGTTCAGGCTACGTGCTGACGCACGGGTCAGTGCCAGCATACATGCCAGGAGTAGGCAACGGCGTAAGGTAAGGTGTAGGGCTGGTGGTTGGTTTCCGTTCCAGGCTTGGGTTAGGGTTAGGGAACGGCAAGGCTTAGGGCACAGGTGAGGGTACAGAAACGTGGGAGGGTCGGGCTACGTGCTGACGCACGGGTCAGTGCCAGCGTACGGGCCAGGAGTAGGCAACGGCGTAGGATAAAGTGTAGGGCTAGTGGTGGATTTGCGTTCCAGGCTAGGGTTAGGGTTAGGGAACGGCAAGGCTTAGGGCACAGGTGAGGGTACGGAAACGTGGGAGGGTCGGGCTACGTGCTGACGCACGGGTCAGTGCCAGCGTACGGGCCAGGAGTAGGCAACGGCGTACAATAAAGTGTAGGGCTGTTGGTGGATTTGCGTTCGGGGCTAGGGTTAGGGTTAGGGAACGGCAAGGCTTAGGGCACAGGTGAGGGTACGGAAACGTGGGAGGGTCAGGCTACGTGCTGACGCACAGGTCAGTGCCAGCGTACAGGTCAGGAATATGGTACGGCGTAAGGTAACGTGTAGGGCTGGTGGTGGGTTTCTATTCCGGGCTAGGGTTAGGGTTAGGGAACCGCAAGGCTTAGGGCACAGGTGAGGGCACGGAAACGTGGGAGGGTCAGGCTACGTGCTGACGCACGGGTCAGTGCCAGCGTACGGGTCAGGAGTAGGGTATGGCGTAAGGTAAGGTGTAGGGCTGGTGGTGGGTTTCTATTCCGGGCTAGGGTTAGGGTTAGGGAACGGCAAGGCTTAGGGCACAGGTGAGGTTACGGAAACGTGGGAGGGTCAGGCTACGTGCTGACGCACGGGTCAGTGCCAGCGTACGGGCCAGGAGTAAGCAACGGCGTAAGGTAAGGTGTAGGGCTGGTGGTTGGTTTCCGTTCCAGGCTAGGGTTAGGGTTAGGGAACGGCAAGGCTTAGGGCACAGGTGAGGGTACGGAAACGTGGGAGGGTCGGGCTACGTGCTGACGCACGTGTCAGTGCCAGCGTACGGGCCAGGAGTAGGCAACGGCGTAGGATAAAGTGTATGGCTGGTGGTGGATTTGCGTTCCGGGCTAGGGTTAGGGTTAGGGAACGGCAAGGCTTAGGGCACAGGTGAGGGTACGGAAACGTGGCAGGGTCAGGCTACGTGCTGACGCACAGCTCAGTGCCAGCGTACAGGTCAGGAGTAGGGTACGGCGTAAGGAATAGTGTAGGGCTGGTGGTGGGTTTCTATTCCGGGCTAGGGTTAGGGTTAGGGAACGGCAAGGCTTAGGGCACAGGTGAGGGTACGGAAACGTGGGAGGGTCAGGCTACGTGCTGATGCACGTGTCAGTGCCAGCGTACGGGTCAGGAGTAGGGTACGGCGTAAGGTAAGGTGTAGGGCTGGTGGTGGGTTTCTATTCCGGGCTAGGGTTAGGGTTAGGGAACGGCAAGGCTTAGGGCACAGGTGAGGGTACGGAAACGTGGGAGGGTCAGGCTACGTGCTGACGCACGGGTCAGTGCCAGCGTACGGGCCAGGAGTAGGCAACGGTTTAAGGTAGGGTGTAGGGCTGGTGGTGGGGGTCTATTCCGGGCTAGGGTTAGGGTTAGGGAACGGCAAGGCTTAGGGCACAGGTGAGGGTACAGAAACGTGGGAGGGTCGGGCTACGTGCTGACACACGGGTCAGTGCCAGCATACGGGTCAGGAGTAGGCAACGACGTAGGATAAAGTGTAGGGCTGGTTGTGGGTTTCTATTCCGGGCTAGGGTTAGGGTTAGGGAACGGCAAGGCTTAGGGCACAAGTGAGGGTACGGAAACGTGGGAGGGTCAGGCTACGTGCTGACGCACGGTTCAGTGCCAGCGTACGGGCCAGGAATAGGGTACGGCGTAAGGTAAGGTGTAGGGCTGGTGGTGGGTTTCCATTCCGGGCTAGGGTTAGGGTTAGGGAACGGCAAGGCTTAGGGCACAGCTGAGGGTACGGAAACGTGGGAGGGTCAGGCTACGTGCTGACGCACTGGTCAGTGCCAACGTACGGGCCAGGAGTAGGGTACGGCATAAGGTAAGGTGTAGGGCTTGTGGTTGATTTCCGTTCCAGGCTAGGGTTAGGGTTAGGGAATGGCAAGGCTTAGGGCAAAGGAGAGGGTACGGAAACGTGGGAGGGTCGGGCCCCGTGCTGACGCACGGGTTAGTGCCAACATACGGGCCAGGAGTAGGCAACGGCGTAGGATAAAGTGTAGGGCTGGTGGTGGGTTTCCATTCCGGGCTAGGGTTAGGGTTAGGGAACGGCAACGCTTAGGGCACAGGTGAGGGTACGGAAACGTGGGAGGGTCAGGCTACGTGCTGACGCACGGGTCAGTGCCAGCGTACGGGCCAGGAGTAGGCAACGGCTTAAGGTAAGGTGTAGGGCTGGTGGTGGGTTTCTATTCCGGGCTAGGGTTAGGGTTAGGGAACGGCAAGGCTTAGGGCACAGGTGAGGGTACAGAAACGTGGGAGGTTCGGGCTACGTGCTGACGCACGGGTCAGTGCCAGCGTACGGGCCAGGAGTAGGCAATGGCTTAAGGTAAGGTGTAGGGCTGGTGGTGGGTTTCTCTTCCGGGCTAGGGTTAGGGTTAGGGAACGGCAAGGCTTAGGGCACAGGTGAGGGTACAGAAACGTGGGAGGGTCGGGCTACGTGCTGACGCACGGGTCAGTGCCAGCGTACGGGCCAGGATTAGGCAACGGCGTAGGATAAAGTGTAGGGCTGGTGGTGGATTTGCATTCGGGGCTAGGGTTAGGGTTAGGGAACGGCAAGGCTTAGGGCACAGGTGAGGGTACGGAAACGTGGGAGGGTCAGGCTACGTGCTGACGCACAGGTCAGTGCCAGCGTACAGGTCAGGAGTATGGTACGGCGTAAGGTACCGTGTAGGGCTGGTGGTGGGTTTCTATTCCGGGCTAGGGTTAGGGTTAGCGAACGGCAAGGCTTAGGGCACAGGTGAGGGCACGGAAACGTGGGAGGGTCAGGCTACGTGCTGACGCACGGGTCAGTGCCAGCGTACTGGTCAGGAGTAGGGTATGGCGTAAGGTAAGGTGTAGGGCTGGTGGTGGGTTTCTATTCCGGGCTAGGGTTAGGGTTAGGGAACGGCAAGGCTTAGGGCACAGGTGAGGGTACAGAAACGTGGGAGGGTCGGGCTACGTGCTGACGCACGGGTCAGTGCCACCGTACGGGCCAGGAGTAGGCAACGGCGTAGGATAAAGTGTAGGGCTGTTGGTTGATTTCCGTTCCGGGCTAGTGTTAGGGTTAGGGAACGGCAAGGCTTAGGGCACAGGTGAGGTTACGGAAACGTGGGAGGGTCAGGCTACGTGCTGACGCTCGGGTCAGTGCCAGCGTACGGGCCAGGAGTAAGCAACGGCGTAAGGTAAGGTGTAGGGCTCGTGGTTGGTTTCCGTTCCAGGCTAGGGTTAGGGTTAGGGAACGGCAAGGCTTAGGGCACAGGTGAGGGTACGGAAACGTGGGAGGGTCGGGCTACGTGCTGACGCACGTGTCAGTGCCAGCGTACTGGCCAGGAGTAGGCAACGGCGTAGGATAAAGTGTATGGCTGGTGGTGGATTTGCGTTCCGGGCTAGGGTTAGGGTTAGGGAATGACAAGGCTTAGGGCACAGGTGAGGGTACGGAAACGTGGGAGGGTCAGGCTACGTGCTGACGCACAGGTCAGTGCCAGCGTACAGGTCAGGAGTAGGGTACGGCGTAAGGAAAAGTGTAGGGCTGGTGGTGGGTTTCTATTCCGGGCTAGGGTTAGGGTTAGGGAACGGCAAGGCTTAGGGCACAGGTGAGGGTACGGAAACGTGGGAGGGTCAGGCTACGTGCTGACGCACGTGTCAGTGCCAGCGTACGGGTCAGGAGTAGGGTACGGTGTAAGGTAAGGTGTAGGGCTGGTGGTGGCTTTCTATTCCCGGCTAGGGTTAGGGTTAGGGAACGGCAAGGCTTAGGGCACAGGTGAGGGTACGGAAACGTGGGAGGGTCAGGCTACGTGCTGACGCACGGGTCAGTGCCAGCGTACGGGCCAGGAGTAGGCAACGGCTTAAGGTAAGGTGTAGGGCTGGTGGTGGGTTTCTATTCCGGGCTAGGGTTAGGGTTAGGGAACGGCAAGGCTTAGGGCACAGGTGAGGGTACAGAAACGTGGGAGGGTCGGGCTACGTGATGACGCACGGGTCAGTGCCAGCGTACGGGCCAGGAGCAGGCAACGGCGTAGGATAAAGTGTAGGGCTGGTGGTGGATTTGCGTTCGGGGCTAGGGTTAGGGTTAGGGAACGGCAAGGCTTAGGGCACAGGTGAGGGTACGGAAACGTGGGAGGGTCAGGCTACGTGCTGACGCACAGGTCAGTGCCAGCGTACAGGTCAGGAGTAGGGTACGGCGTAAGGTAAGGTGTAGGGCTGGTGGTGGGTTTCCGTTCCGGGCTAGGGTTAGGGTTAGGGAACGGCAAGGCTTAGGGCACAGGTGAAGTTACGGAAACGTGGGAGGCTCGTGCTACGTGCTGACGCACGGGTCAGTGCCAGCATACGGGCCAGGAGTAGGCAACGGCGTAGGATAAAGTGTAGGCTTGTGGTGGATTTGCGTTCTGGGCTAGGGTTAGGGTTAGGGAACGGCAAGGCTTACGGCACAGGAGAGGGTACGGAAACGCCAGAGTGTAAGGCTACGTGCTGATGCACGGGGCAGTGCCAGAGTACAGGCCAGGAGTAGGCAACGGCGTAGGATAAAGTGTAGGGCTGGTGGTGGGTTTCTATTCCGGGCTAGGGTTAGGGTTAAGGAACGGCAAGGCTTAGGGCACAAGTGAGGGTACGGAAACGTGGGAGGGTCAGGCTACGTGCTGACGCACGGTTCAGTGCCAGCGTACGGGCCAGGAATAGGGTACGGCGTAAGGTAAGGTGTAGGGCTGGTGGTGGGTTTCCATTCCGGGCTAGGGTTAGGGTTAGGGAACGGCAAGGCTTAGGGCACAGCTGAGGGTACGGAAACGTGGGAGGGTCAGGCTACGTGCTGACGCACTGGTCAGTGCCAACGTACGGGCCAGGAGTAGGGTACGGCGTAAGGTAAGGTGTAGGGCTTGTGGTTGATTTCCGTTCCAGGCTAGGGTTAGGGTTAGGGAACGGCAAGGCTTAGGGCAAAGGAGAGGGTACGGAAACGTGGGAGGGTCGGGCCCCGTGCTGACGCACGGGTTAGTGCCAGCATACGGGCCAGGAGTAGGCAACGGCGTAGGATAAAGTGTAGGGCTGGTGGTGGGTTTCCATTCCGGGCTAGGTTTAGGGTTAGGGAACGGCAACGCTTAGGGCACAGGTGAGGGTACGGAAACGTGGGAGGGTCAGGCTACGTGCTGACGCACGGGTCAGTGCCAGTGTACGGGCCAGGAGTAGGCAACGGCTTAAGGTAAGGTGTAGGGCTGGTGGTGGGGTTCTATTCCGGGCTAGGGTTAGGGTTAGGGAACGGCAAGGCTTAGGGCACAGGTGAGGGTACAGAAACGTGGGAGGTTCGGGCTACGTGCTGACGCACGGGTCAGTGCCAGCGTACGGGCCAGGAGTAGGCAACGGCGTAAGGTAAGGTGTAGGGCTGGTGGTTGGTTTCCGTTCCAGGCTAGGGTTAGGGTTAGGGAACGGCAAGGCTTAGGGCACAGGTGAGGGTACGGAAACGTGGGAGGGTCGGGCTACGTGCTGACGCACGGGTCAGTGCCAGCGTACGGGCCAGGAGTAGGCAACGGCGTAGGATAAAGTGTAGGGCTAGTGGTGGATTTGCGTTCCAGGCTAGGGTTAGGGTTAGGGAACGGCAAGGCTTAGGGCACAGGTGAGGGTACGGAAACGTGGGAGGGTCGGGCTACGTGCTGACGCACGGGTCAGTGCCAGTGTACGGGCCAGGAGTAGGCAACGGCGTACAATAAAGTGTAGGGCTGGTGGTGGATTTGCGTTCGGGGCTAGGGTTAGGGTTAGGGAACGGCAAGGCTTAGGGCACAGGTGAGGGTACGGAAACGTGGGAGGGTCAGGCTACGTGCTGACGCACAGGTCAGTGCCAGCGTACAGGTCAGGAATATGGTATGGTGTAAGGTAACGTGTAGGGCTGGTGGTGGGTTTCTATTCCGGGCTAGGGTTAGGGTTAGGGAACCGCAAGGCTTAGGGCACAGGTGTGGGCACGGAAACGTGGGAGGGTCAGGCTACGTGCTGACGCACGGGTCAGTGCCAGCGTACGGGTCAGGAGTAGGGTATGGCGTAAGGTAAGGTGTAGGGCTGGTGGTGGGTTTCTATTCCGGGCTAGGGTTAGGGTTAGGGAACGGCAAGGCTTAGGGCACAGGTGAGGGTACAGAAACGTGGGAGGGTCGGGCTACGTGCTGACGCACGGGTCAGTGCCAGCGTACGGGCCAGGAGTATGCAACGGCGTAGGATACAGTGTAGGGCTGGTGGTTGATTTCCGTTCCGGGCTAGTGTTAGGGTTAGGGAACGGCAAGGCTTAGGGCTCAGGTGAGGTTACGGAAACGTGGGAGGGTCAGGCTACGTGCTGACGCACGGGTCAGTGCCAGCGTACGGGCCAGGAGTAAGCAACGGCGTAAGGTAAGGTGTAGGGCTGGTGGTTGGTTTCCGTTCCAGGCTAGGGTTAGGGTTAGGGAACGGCAAGGTTTAGGGCACAGGTGAGGGTACGGAAACGTGGGAGGGTCGGGCTACGTGCTGACGCACGTGTCAGTGCCAGCGTACGGGCCAGGAGTAGGCAACGGCGTAGGATAAAGTGTATGGCTGGTGGTGGATTTGCGTTCCGGGCTAGGGTTAGGGTTAGGGAACGGCAAGGCTTAGGGCACAGGTGAGGGTACGGAAACGTGGCAGGGTCAGGCTACGTGCTGACGCACAGCTCAGTGCCAGCGTACAGGTCAGGAGTAGGGTACGGCGTAAGGAAAAGTGTAGGGCTGGTGGTAGGTTTCTATTCCGGGCTAGGGTTAGGGTTAGGGAACGGCAAGGCTTAGGGCACTGGTGAGGGTACGGAAACGTGGGAGGGTCAGGCTACGTGCTGACGCACGTGTCAGTGCCAGCGTACGGGTCAGGAGTAGGGTACGGCGTAAGGTAAGGTGTAGGGCTGGTGGTGGGTTTCTATTCCGGGCTAGGGTTAGGGTTAGGGAACGGCAAGGCTTAGGGCACAGGTGAGGGTACGGAAACGTGGGAGGGTCAGGCTACGTGCTGACGCACGGGTCAGTGCCAGCGTACGGGCCAGGAGTAGGCAACGGCTTAAGGTAGGGTGTAGGGCTGGTGGTGGGTTTCTATTCCAGGCTAGGGTTAGGGTTAGGGAACGGCAAGGCTTAGGGCACAGGTGAGGGTACAGAAACGTGGGAGGGTCGGGCTACGTGCTGACACACGGGTCAGTGCCAGCATACGGGTCAGGAGTAGGCAACGACGTAGGATAAAGTGTAGGGCTGGTGGTGGGTTTCTATTCCGGGCTAGGGTTAGGGTTAGGGAACGGCAACGCTTAGGGCACAGGTGAGGGTACGGAAACGTGGGAGGGTCAGGCTACGTGCTGACGCACGGGTCAGTGCCAGCGTACGGGCCAGGAGTAGGCAACGGCTTAAGGTAAGGTGTAGGGCTGGTGGTGGGTTTCTATTCCGGGCTAGGGTTAGGGTTAGGGAACGGCAAGGCTTAGGGCACAAGTGAGGGTACAGAAACGTGGGAGGGTCGGGCTACGTGCTGATGCACGGGTCAGTGCCAGCGTACGGGCCAGGAGTAGGCAACGGCTTAAGGTAAGGTGTAGGGCTGGTGGTGGGTTTCTATTCCGGGCTAGGGTTAGGGTTAGGGAACGGCAAGGCTTAGGGCACAGGTGAGGGTACAGAAACGTGGGAGGGTCGGGCTACGTGCTGACGCACGGGTCAGTGCCAGCGTACGGGCCAGGAGCAGGCAACGGCGTAGGATAAAGTGTAGGGCTGGTGGTGGATTTGCGTTCGGGGCTAGGGTTAGGGTTAGGGAACGGCAAGGCTTAGGGCACAGGTGAGGGTACGGAAACGTGGGAGGGTCAGGCTACGTGCTGACGCACAGGTCAGTGCCAGCGTACAGGTCAGGAGTAGGGTACGGCGTAAGTTAAGGTGTAGGGCTGGTGGTGGGTTTCTATTCCGGGCTAGGGTTAGGGTTAGGGAACGGCAAGGCATAGGGCACAGGTGAGGGTACGGAAACGTGGGAGGGTCAGGCTTCGTGCTGACGCACGGGTCAGTGCCAGCGTTCGGGTCAGGAGTAGGTTATGGCGTAAGGTAAGGTGTAGGGCTGGTGGTGGGTTTCCGTTCCGGGCTAGGGTTAGGGTTAGGGTACGGCAAGGCTTAGGGCACAGGTGAAGGTACGGAAACGTGGGAGGCTCGTGCTACGTGCTGACGCACGGGTCAGTGCCAGCCTACGGGCCAGGAGTAGGCAACGGCGTAGGATAAAGTGTAGGCTTGTGGTGGATTTGCGTTCTGGGCTAGGGTTAGGGTTAGGGAACGGCAAGGCTTACGGCACAGGAGAGGGTACGGAAACGCCAGAGTGTAAGGCTACGTGCTGATGCACGGGGCAGTGCCAGAGTACAGGCCAGGAGTAGGCAACGGCGTAGGATAAAGTGTAGGGCTGGTGGTGGGTTTCTATTCCGGGCTAGGGTTAGGGTTAGGGAACGGCAAGGCTTAGGGCACAAGTGAGGGTACGGAAACGTGGGAGGGTCAGGCTACGTGCTGACGCACGGTTCAGTGCCAGCGTACGGGCCAGGAATAGGTTACGGCGTAAGGTAAGGTGTAGGGCTGGTGGTGGGTTTCCATTCCGGGCTAGGGTTAGGGTTAGGGAACGGCAAGGCTTAGGGCACAGCTGAGGGTACGGAAACGTGGGAGGGTCAGGCTACGTGCTGACGCACTGGTCAGTGCCAACGTACGGGCCAGGAGTAGGGTACGGCGTAAGGTAAGGTGTAGGGCTTGTGGTTGATTTCCGTTCCAGGCTATGGTTAGGGTTAGGGAACGGCAAGGCTTAGGGTAAAGGAGAGGGTACGGAAACGTGGGAGGGTCGGGCCCCGTGCTGACGCATGGGTTAGTGCCAGCATACGGGCCAGGAGTAGGGTACGGCGTAAGGAAAAGTGTAGGGCTGGTGGTGGGTTTCTATTCCGGGCTATGGTTAGGGTTAGGGAACGGCAAGGCTTAGGGCACAGGTGAGGGTACGGAAACGTGGGAGGGTCAGGCTACGTGCTGACGCACGGGTCAGTGCCAGCGTACGGGCCAGGAGTAGGCAACGGCTTAAGGTAAGGTGTAGGGCTGGTGGTGGGTTTCTATTCCGGACTAGGGTTAGGGTTAGGGAACGGCAAGGCTTAGGGCACAGGTGAGGGTACAGAAACGTGGGAGGGTCTTGCTACGTGCTGACGCACGGGTCAGTGCCAGCATACGGGTCAGGAGTAGGCAACGGCGTAGGATAAAGTGTAGGGCTGGTGGTGGGTTTCCATTCCGGGCTAGGGTTAGGGTTAGGGAACGGCAACGCTTAGGGCACTGGTGAGGGTACGGAAACGTGGGAGGGTCAGGCTACGTGCTGACGCACGGGTCAGTGCCAGCGTACGGGCCGGGAGTAGGCAACGGCTTAAGGTAAGGTGTAGGGCTGGTGGTGGGTTTCTATTCCGGGCTAGGGTTAGGGTTAGGGAACGGCAAGGCTTAGGGCACAGGTGAGGGTACAGAAACGTGGGAGGGTCGGGCTACGTGCTGACGCACGGGTCAGTGCCAGCGTACGGGCCAGGAGTAGGCAACGGCTTAAGGTAAGGTGTAGGGCTGGTGGTGGGTTTCTATTCCGGGCTAGGGTTAGGGTTAGGGAACGGCAAGGCTTAGGGCACAGGTGAGGGTACAGAAACGTGGGAGGGTCGGGCTACGTGCTGACGCACGGGTCAGTGCCAGCGTACGGGCCAGGAGTAGGCAACGGCGTAGGATAAAGTGTAGGGCTGGTGGTGGATTTGCGTTCGGTGCTAGGGTTAGGGTTAGGGAACGGCAAGGCTTAGGGCACAGGTGAGGGTACGGAAACGTGCGAGGGTCAGGCTACGTGCTGACGCACAGGTCAGTGCCAGCGTACAGGTCAGGAGTAGGGTACGGCGTAAGGTAAGGTGTAGGGCTGGTGGTGGGTTTCTATTCCGGGCTAGGGTTAGGGTTAGGGAACGGCAAGGCATAGGGCACAGGTGAGGGTACGGAAACGTGGGAGGGTCAGTCTACGTGCTGACGCACGGGTCAGTGCCAGCGTACGGGTCAGGAGTAGGTTATGGCGTAATGTAAGGTGTAGGGCTGGTGGTGGATTTCTATTCCGGGCTAGGGTTAGGGTTAGGGAATGGCAAGGCTTAGGGCACAGGTGAGGGTACGGAAACGTGGGAGGGTCGGTCTACGTGCTGACGCACGGGTCAGTGCCAGCGTACGGGCCAGGAGTAGGCAACGGCGTAGGATAAAGTGCAGGGCTGGTGGTGGATTTGCGTTCCGGGCTAGGGTTAGGGTTAGGGAACGGCATGGCTTAGGGCACAGGTGAGGGTACGGAAACGTGGGAGGGTCAGGCTACGTGCTGACGCACGGTTCAGTGCCAGCGTACGGGCCAGGAATAGGGTACGGCGTAATGTAAGGTGTCAGGCTGGTGGTGGGTATCCGTTCCGGGCTAGGGTTAGGGTTAGGGAACGGTAAGGCTTAGGGCACAGGTGAGGGTACGGAAACGTGGGAGGCTCGTGCTACGTGCTGACGCACGGGTCAGTGCCAGCGTACGGGCCAGGAGTAGGCAACGGCGTAGGATGAAGTGTAGGCTGGTGGTGGATTTGCGTTCTGGGCTAGGGTTAGGGTTAGGGAACGGCAAGGCTTAGGGCACAGGAGAGGGTACGGAAACGCCAGAGTGTAAGGCTACGTGCTGATGCACGGGGCAGTGCCAGAGTATAGGCCAGGAGTAGGCAACGGCGTAGGGTAAGGTGTAGGCCTGGCGGTGGGTTTCCATTCCGGAATAGGGTTAGGGTTAGGGAACGGCAAGGCTTAGGGCACAGGTGAGGGTACGGAAACGTGGGAGGGTCAGGCTACGTGCTGACGCACGGGTCAGTGCAAGCGTACGGGCCAGCTGTAGGCAACGGCGTAAGGTAAGGTGTAGGGCTGGTGGTTGTTTTCCGTTCCAGGCTAGGGTTAGGGTTAGGGAACGGCAAGGCTTAGGGCACAGGTGAGGGTACGGAAACGTGGGAGGGTCGGGCTACGTGCTGATGCACGGGTTAGTGCCAGCGTACTGGCCAGGAGTAGGCAACGGCGTAGGATAAAGTGTAGGGCTGGTGGTGGATTTGCGTTCCGGGCTAGGGTTAGGGTTAGGGAACGGCAAGGCTTAGGGCACAGGTGAGGGTACGGAAGCGTGGGAGGGTCAGGCTACGTGCAGACGAACGGGTCAGTGCCAGCGTACGGGTCAGGAGTAGGGTACGGTGTAAGGTAAGGTGTAGTGCTGGTGGTGGTTTTCTATTCAGGGCTAGGGTTAGGGTTAGGGAACGGCAAGGCTTAGGGCACAAGTGAGGGTACGGAAACGTGGGAGGGTCAGGCTACGTGCTGACGCACGGTTCAGTGCCAGCGTACGGGCCAGGAATAGGGTACGGCGTAAGGTAAGGTGTAGGGCAGGTGGTGGGTTTCCATTCCGGGCTAGGGTTAGGGTTAGGGAATGGCAAGGCTTAGGGCACAGCTGAGGGCACGGAAACGTGGGAGGGTCAGGCTACGTGCTGACGCACGGGTCAGTGCCAGCGTACGGGTCAGGAGTAGGGTACGGCGTAAGGTAAGGTGTAGGGCTGGTGGTGGGTTTCTATTCCGGGCTAGGGTTAGGGTTAGGGAACGGCAAGGCTTAGGGCACAGGTCAGGGTACGGAAACGCGGGAGGGTAAGGCTACGTGCTGATGAACGGGTCAGTGCCAGAGTACAGGCCAGGAGTAGGCAACGGCGTAGGGTAAGGTGTAGGGCTGGTGGTTGGTTTCCGTTCCAGGCTAGGGTTAGGGTTAGGGAACGGCAAGGCTTAGGGCACAGGTGAGGGTACGGAAACGTGGGAGGGTCGGGCTACGTGCTGATTCACGGGTCCGTGCCAGCGTTCGGGCCAGGAGTGGGCAACGGCGTAAGGTAAGGTGTAGGGCTTGTGGTTGATTTCCGTTCTGGGATAGGGTTAGGGTTAGGGATCGGCAAGGCTTAGGGCACAGGTGAGGGTATGGAAACGTGGGAGGGTCGGGCTACGTGCAGACGCACGGGTCAGTGCCAGCGTACGGGCCAGGAGTAGGCAACGGCGTAGGATAAAGTGTACGGCTGGTGGTGGATTTGCGTTCTGGGCTAGGGTTAGGGTTAGGGAACGGCAAGGCTTAGGGCACAGGTCAGGGTACGGAAACGCGGGAGGGTAAGGCTACGTGCTGTTGCACGGGTCAGTGCCAGAGTACAGGCCAGGACTAGGCAACGGCGTAGGGTAAGGTGTAGGGCTGGTGGTGGGTTTTCATTCCGGGCTAGGGTTAGCGATAGGGAAAGGCAAGGCTTAGGGCACAGGTGAGGGTACGGAAACGTGGGAGGTTCAGGCTACGTGCTGACGCACGGGTCAGTGCCAGCATACGTGCCAGGAGTAGGCAACGGCGTAAGGTAAGGTGTAGGGCTGGTGGTTGGTTTCCGTTCCAGGCTAGGGTTAGGGTTAGGGAACGGCAAGGCTTAGGGCACAGGTGAGGGTACGGAAACGTGGGAGGGTCGGGCTACGTGCTGACGCACGGGTCAGTGCCAGCGTACGGGCCAGGAGTAGGCAACGGCGTAGGATAAAGTGTAGGGCTAGTGGTGGATTTGCGTTCCAGGCTAGGGTTAGGGTTAGGGAACGGCAAGGCTTAGGGCACAGGTGAGGGTACGGAAACGTGGGAGGGTCGGGCTACGTGCTGACGCACGGGTCAGTGCCAGCGTACGGGCCAGGAGTAGGCAACGGCGTACAATAAAGTGTAGGGCTGGTGGTGGATTTGCGTTCGGGGCTAGGGTTAGGGTTAGGGAACGGCAAGGCTTAGGGCACAGGTGAGGGTACGGAAACGTGGGAGGGTCAGGCTACGTGCTGACGCACAGGTCAGTGCCAGCGTACAGGTCAGGAATATGGTACGGCGTAAGGTAACGTGTAGGGCTGGTGGTGGGTTTCTATTCCGGGCTAGGGTTAGGGTTAGGGAACCGCAAGGCTTAGGGCACAGGTGAGGGCACGGAAACGTGGGAGGGTCAGGCTACGTGCTGACGCACGGGTCAGTGCCAGCGTACGGGTCAGGAGTAGGGTATGGCGTAAGGTAAGGTGTAGGGCTGGTGGTGGGTTTCTATTCCGGGCTAGGGTTAGGGTTAGGGAACGGCAAGGCTTAGGGCACAGGTGAGGGTACAGAAACGTGGGAGGGTCGGGCTACGTGCTGACGCACGGGTCAGTGCCAGCGTACGGGCCAGGAGTATGCAACGGCGTAGGATAAAGTGTAGGGCTGGTGGTTGATTTCCGTTCCGGGCTAGTGTTAGGGTTAGGGAACGGCAAGGCTTAGGGCACAGGTGAGGTTACGGAAACGTGGGAGGGTCAGGCTACGTGCTGACGCACGGGTCAGTGCCAGCGTACGGGCCAGGAGTAAGCAACGGCGTAAGGTAAGGTGTAGGGCTGGTGGTTGGTTTCCGTTCCAGGCTAGGGTTAGGGTTAGGGAACGGCAAGGCTTAGGGCACAGGTGAGGGTACGGAAACGTGGGAGGGTCGGGCTACGTGCTGACGCACGTGTCAGTGCCAGCGTACGGGCCAGGAGTAGGCAACGGCGTAGGATAAAGTGTATGGCTGGTGGTGGATTTGCGTTCCGGGCTAGGGTTAGGGTTAGGGAACGGCAAGGCTTAGGGCACAGGTGAGGGTACGGAAACGTGGCAGGGTCAGGCTACGTGCTGACGCACAGCTCAGTGCCAGCGTACAGGTCAGGAGTAGGGTACGGCGTAAGGAAAAGTGTAGGGCTGGTGGTGGGTTTCTATTCCGGGCTAGGGTTAGGGTTAGGGAACGGCAAGGCTTAGGGCACAGGTGAGGGTACGGAAACGTGGGAGGGTCAGGCTACGTGCTGATGCACGTGTCAGTGCCAGCGTACGGGTCAGGAGTAGGGTACGGCGTAAGGTAAGGTGTAGGGCTGGTGGTGGGTTTCTATTCCGGGCTAGGGTTAGGGTTAGGGAACGGCAAGGCTTAGGGCACAGGTGAGGGTACGGAAACGTGGGAGGGTCAGGCTACGTGCTGACGCACAGGTCAGTGCCAGCGTACAGGTCAGGAGTAGGGTACGGCGTAAGGAAAAGTGTAGGGCTGGTGGTGGGTTTCTATTCCGGGCTAGGGTTAGGGTTAGGGAACGGCAAGGCTTAGGGCACAGGTGAGGGTACGGAAACGTGGGAGGGTCAGGCTACGTGCTGACGCACGTGTCAGTGCCAGCGTACGGGTCAGGAGTAGGGTACGGCGTAAGGTAAGGTGTAGGGCTGGTGGTGGCTTTCTATTCACGGCTAGGGTTAGGGTTAGGGAACGGCAAGGCTTAGGGCACAGGTGAGGGTACGGAAACGTGGGAGGGTCAGGCTACGTGCTGACGCACTGGTCAGTGCCAACGTACGGGCCAGGAGTAGGGTACGGCGTAAGGTAAGGTGTAGGGCTTGTGGTTGATTTCCGTTCCAGGCTATGGTTAGGGTTAGGGAACGGCAAGGCTTAGGGTAAAGGAGAGGGTACGGAAACGTTGGAGGGTCGGGCCCCGTGCTGACGCACGGGTTAGTGCCAGCATACGGGCCAGGAGTAGGCAACGGCGTAGGATAAAGTGTAGGGCTGGTGGTGGGTTTCCATTCCGGGCTAGGGTTAGGGTTAGGGAACGGCAACGCTTAGGGCACAAGTGAGGGTACGGAAACGTGGGAGGGTCAGGCTACGTGCTGACGCACGGGTCAGTGCCAGCGTACGGGCCAGGAGTAGGCAACGGCTTAAGGTAAGGTGTAGGGCTGGTGGTGGGTTTCTATTCCGGGCTAGGGTTAGGGTTAGGGAACGGCAAGGCTTAGGGCACAGGTGAGGGTACAGAAACGTGGGAGGTTCGGGCTACGTGCTGACGCACGGGTCAGTGCCAGCGTACGGGCCAGGAGTAGGCAACGGCTTAAGGTAAGGTGTAGGGCTGGTGGTTGGTTTCTATTCCGGGCTAGGGTTAGGGTTAGGGAACGGCAAGGCTTAGGGCACAGGTGAGCGCACGGAAACGTGGGAGGGTCAGGCTACGTGCTGACACACGGGTCAGTGCCAGCGTACGGGTCAGGAGTAGGGTATGGCGTAAGGTAAGGTGTAGGGCTGGTGGTGGGTTTCTATTCCGGGCTAGGTTTAGGGTTAGGGAACGGCAAGGCATAGGGCACAGGTGAGGGTACAGAAACGTGGGAGGGTCGGGCTACGTGCTGACACACGGGTCAGTGCCAGCGTACGGGCCAGGAGTAGGCAACGGCGTAGGATAAAGTGTAGGGCTGGTGGTTGATTTCCGTTCCGGGCTAGTGTTAGGGCTAGGGAACGGCAAGTCTTAGGGCACAGGTGAGGTTACGGAAACGTGGGAGGGTCAGGCTACGTGCTGACTCTCGGGTCAGTGCCAGCGTACGGGCCAGGAGTAAGCAACGGCGTAAGGTAAGGTGTAGGGCTCGTGGTTGGTTTCCGTTCCAGGCTAGGGTTAGGGTTAGGGAACGGCAAGGCTTAGGGCACAGGTGAGGGTACGGAAACGTGGGAGGGTCAGGCTACGTGCTGACGCACGTGTCAGTGCCAGCGTACGGGCCAGGAGTAGGCAACGGCGTAGGATAAAGTGTATGGCTGGTGGAGGATTTGCGTTCCGGGCTAGGGTTAGTGTTAGGGAATGACAAGGCTTAGGGCACAGGTGAGGGTACGGAAACGTGGGAGGGTCAGGCTACGTGCTGACGCACAGGTCAGTGCCAGCGTACAGGTCAGGAGTAGGGTACGGCGTAAGGAAATGTGTAGGGCTGGTGGTGGGTTTCTATTCCGGGCTAGGGTTAGGGTTAGGGAACGGCAAGGCTTAGGGCACAGGTGAGGGTACGGAAACGTGGGAGGGTCAGGCTACGTGCTGACGCACGTGTCAGTGCCAGCGTACGGGTCAGGAGTAGGGTACGGCGTAAGGTAAGGTGTAGGGCTGGTGGTGGCTTTCTATTCCCGGCTAGGGTTAGGGTTAGGGAACGGCAAGGCTTAGGGCACAGGTGAGGGTACGGAAACGTGGGAGGGTCAGGCTACGTGCTGACGCACGGGTCCGTGCCAGCGTACGGGCCAGGAGTAGGCAACGGCTAAAGGTAGGGTGTAGGGCTGGTGGTGGGTTTCTATTCCGGGCTAGGGTTAGGGTTAGGGAACGGCAAGGCTTAGGGCACAGGTGAGGGTACAGAAACGTGGGAGGGTCGGGCTACGTGCTGACGCACGGGTCAGTGCCAGCATACGGGTCAGGAGTAGGCAACGACGTAGGATAAAGTGTAGGGCTGGTGGTGGGTTTCCATTACGAGCTAGGGTTAGGGTTAGGGAACGGCAACGCTTAGGTCACAGGTGAGGGTACGGAAACGTGGGAGGGTCAGGCTACGTGCTGACGCACGGGTCAGTGCCAGCGTACGGGCCAGGAGTAGGCAACGGCTTAAGGTAAGGTGTAGGGCTGGTGGTGGGTTTCTATTCCGGGCTAGGGTTAGGGTTAGGGAACGGCAAGGCTTAGGGCACAGGTAAGGGTACAGAAACGTGGGAGGGTCGGGCTACGTGCTGACGCACGGGTCAGTGCCAGCGTACGGGCCAGGAGTAGGCAACGGCTTAAGGTAAGGTGTAGGCCTGGTGGTGGGTTTCTATTCCGGGCTAGGGTTAGGGTTAGGGAACGGCAAGGCTTAGGGCACAGGTGAGGGTACGGAAACGTGGGAGGGTCGGGCTACGTGCTGACGCACGGGTCAGTACCAGCGTACGGGCCAGGAGCAGGCAACGGCGTAGGATAAAGTGTAGGGCTGGTGGTGGATTTGCGTTCGGGGCTAGGGTTAGGGTTAGGGAACGGCAAGGCTTAGGGCACAGGTGAGGGTACGGAAACGTGGTAGGGTCAGGCTACGTGCTGACGCACAGGTCAGTGCCAGCGTACAGGTCAGGAGTAGGGTACGGCGTAAGGTAAGGTGTAGGGCTGGTGGTGGGTTTCTATTCCGGGCTAGGGTTAGGGTTAGGGAACGGCAAGGCATAGGGCACAGGTGAGGGTACGGAAACGTGGGAGGGTCAGGCTTCGTGCTGACGCACGGGTCAGTGCCAGCGTTCGGGTCAGGATTAGGTTATGGCGTAAGGTAAGGTGTAGGGCTGGTGGTGGGTTTCCGTTCCGGGCTAGGGTTAGGGTTAGGGAACGGCAAGGCTTAGGGCACAGGTGAAGGTACGGAAACGTGGGAGGCTCGTGCTACGTGCTGACGCACGGGTCAGTGCCAGCGTACGGGCCAGGAGTAGGCAACGGCGTAGGATAAAGTGTAGGCTGGTGGTGGATTTGCGTTCTGGGCTAGGGTTAGGGTTAGGGAACGGCAAGGCTTACGGCACAGGAGAGGGTACGGAAACGCCAGAGTGTAAGGCTACGTGCTGATGCACGGGGCAGTGCCAGAGTACAGGCCAGGAGTAGGCAACGGCGTAGGATAAAGTGTAGGGCTGGTGGTGGGTTTCTATTCGGGGCTAGGGTTAGGGTTAGGGAACGGCAAGGCTTAGGGCACAAGTGAGTGTACGGAAACGTGGGAGGGTCAGGCTACGTGCTGACGCACGGTTCAGTGCCAGCGTACGGGCCAGGAATAGGGTACGGCGTAAGGTAAGGTGTAGGGCTGGTGGTGGGTTTCCATTCCGGGCTAGGGTTAGGGTTAGGGAATGGCAAGGCTTAGGGCACAGCTGTGGGTACGGAAACGTGGGAGGGTCAGGCTACGTGCTGACGCACTGGTCAGTGCCAACGTACGGGCCAGGAGTAGGGTACGGCGTAAGGTAAGGTGTAGGGCTTGTGGTTGATTTCCGTTCCAGGCTAGGGTTAGGGTTAGGGAACGGCAAGGCTTAGGGCAAAGGAGAGGGTACGGAAACGTGGGAGGGTCGGGCCCCGTGCTGACGCACGGGTTAGTGCCAGCATACGGGCCAGGAGTAGGCAACGGCGTAGGATAAAGTGTAGGGCTGGTGGTGGGTTTCCATTCCGGGCTAGGTTTAGGGTTAGGGAACGGCAACGCTTAGGGCACAGGTGAGGGTACGGAAACGTGGGAGGGTCAGGCTACGTGCTGACGCACGGGTCAGTGCCAGTGTACGGGCCAGGAGTAGGCAACGGCTTAAGGTAAGGTGTAGGGCTGGTGGTGGGTTTCTATTCCGGGCTAGGGTTAGGGTTAGGGAACGGCAAGGCTTAGGGCACAGGTGAGGGTACAGAAACGTGGGAGGTTCGGGCTACGTGCTGACGCACGGGTCAGTGCCAGCGTACGGGCCAGGAGTAGGCAACGGCTTAAGGTAAGGTGTAGGTCTGGTGGTGGGTTTCTATTCCGGGCTAGGGTTAGGGTTAGGGAACGGCAAGGCTTAGGGCACAGGTGAGGGTACAGAAACGTGGGAGGGTCGGGCTACGTGCTGACGCACGGGTCAGTGCCAGCGTACGGGCCAGGAGTAGGCAACGGCGTAGGATAAAGTGTAGGGCTGGTGGTGGATTTGCATTCGGGGCTAGGGTTAGGGTTAGGGAACGGCAAGGCTTAGGGCACAGGTGAGGGTACGGAAACGTGGGAGGGTCAGGCTACGTGCTGACGCACAGGTCAGTGCCAGCATACAGGTCAGGAGTATGGTACGGCGTAAGGAAAAGTGTAGGGCTGGTGGTGGGTTTCTATTCCGGGCTATGGTTAGGGTTAGGGAACGGCAAGGCTTAGGGCACAGGTGAGGGTACGGAAACGTGGGAGGGTCAGGCTACGTGCTGACGCACTGGTCAGTGCCAACGTACGGGCCAGGAGTAGGGTACGGCGTAAGGTAAGGTGTAGGGCTTGTGGTTGATTTCCGTTCCAGGCTAGGGTTAGGGTTAGGGAACGGCAAGGCTTAGGGCAAAGGAGAGTGTACGGAAACGTGGGAGGGTCGGGCCCCGTGCTGACGCACGGGTCAGTGCCAGCGTACGGGCCAGGAGTAGGCAACGGCTTAAGGTAGGGTGTAGGGCTGGTGGTGGGTTTCTATTCCGGGCTATGGTTAGGGTTAGGGAACGGCAAGGCTTAGGGCACAGGTGAGGGTACGGAAACGTGGGAGGGTCAGGCTACGTGCTGACGCACGTGTCAGTGCCAGCGTACGGGTCAGGAGTAGGGTACGGCGTAAGGTAAGGTGTAGGGCTGGTGGTGGGTTTCTATTCCGGGCTAGGGTTAGGGTTAGGGAACGGCAAGGCTTAGGGCACAGGTGAGGGTACGGAAACGTGGGAGGGTCAGGCTACGTGCTGACGCACGGGTCAGTGCCAGCGTACGGGCCAGGAGTAGGCAACGGCGTAGGATAAAGTGTAGGCTGGTGGTGGATTTGCATTCTGGGCTAGGGTTAGGGTTAGGGAACGGCAAGGCTTACGGCACAGGAGAGGGTACGGAAACGCCAGAGTGTAAGGCTACGTGCTGATGCACGGGGCAGTGCCAGAGTACAGGCCAGGAGTAGGCAACGGCGTAGGATAAAGTGTAGGGCTGGTGGTGGGTTTCTATTCCGGGCTAGGGTTAGGGTTAGGGAACGGCAAGGCTTAGGGCACAAGTGAGGGTACGGAAACGTGGGAGGGTCAGGCTACGTGCTGACGCACGGTTCAGTGCCAGCGTACGGGCCAGGAATAGGGTACGGCGTAAGGTAAGGTGTAGGGCTGGTGGTGGGTTTCCATTCCGGGCTAGGGTTAGGGTTAGGGAACGGCAAGGCTTAGGGCACAGCTGAGGGTACGGAAACGTGGGAGGGTCAGGCTACGTGCTGACGCACTGGTCAGTGCCAACGTACGGGCCAGGAGTAGGGTACGGCATAAGGTAAGGTGTAGGGCTTGTGGTTGATTTCCGTTCCAGGCTAGGGTTAGGGTTAGGGAATGGCAAGGCTTAGGGCAAAGGAGAGGGTACGGAAACGTGGGAGGGTCGGGCCCCGTGCTGACGCACGGGTTAGTGCCAGCATACGGGCCAGGAGTAGGCAACGGCGTAGGATAAAGTGTAGGGCTGGTGGTGGGTTTCCATTCCGGGCTAGGGTTAGGGTTAGGGAACGGCAACGCTTAGGGCACAGGTGAGGGTACGGAAACGTGGGAGGGTCAGGCTACGTGCTGACGCACGGGTCAGTGCCAGCGTACGGGCCAGGAGTAGGCAACGGCTTAAGGTAAGGTGTAGGGCTGGTGGTGGGTTTCTATTCCGGGCTAGGGTTAGGGTTAGGGAACGGCAAGGCTTAGGGCACAGGTGAGGGTACAGAAACGTGGGAGGTTCGGGCTACGTGCTGACGCACGGGTCAGTGCCAGCGTACGGGCCAGGAGTAGGCAATGGCTTAAGGTAAGGTGTAGGGCTGGTGGTGGGTTTCTCTTCCGGGCTAGGGTTAGGGTTAGGGAACGGCAAGGCTTAGGGCACAGGTGAGGGTACAGAAACGTGGGAGGGTCGGGCTACGTGCTGACGCACGGGTCAGTGCCAGCGTACGGGCCAGGAGTAGGCAACGGCGTAGGATAAAGTGTAGGGCTGGTGGTGGATTTGCATTCGGGGCTAGGGTTAGGGTTAGGGAACGGCAAGGCTTAGGGCACAGGTGAGGGTACGGAAACGTGGGAGGGTCAGGCTACGTGCTGACGCACAGGTCAGTGCCAGCGTACAGGTCAGGAGTATGGTACGGCGTAAGGTACCGTGTAGGGCTGGTGGTGGGTTTCTATTCCGGGCTAGGGTTAGGGTTAGCGAACGGCAAGGCTTAGGGCACAGGTGAGGGCACGGAAACGTGGGAGGGTCAGGCTACGTGCTGACGCACGGTTCAGTGCCAGCGTACTGGTCAGGAGTAGGGTATGGCGTAAGGTAAGGTGTAGGCCTGGTGGTGGGTTTCTATTCCGGGCTAGGGTTAGGGTTAGGGAACGGCAAGGCTTAGGGCACAGGTGAGGGTACGGAAACGTGGGAGGGTCGGGCTACGTGCTGACGCACGGGTCAGTACCAGCGTACGGGCCAGGAGCAGGCAACGGCGTAGGATAAAGTGTAGGGCTGGTGGTGGATTTGCGTTCGGGGCTAGGGTTAGGGTTAGGGAACGGCAAGGCTTAGGGCACAGGTGAGGGTACGGAAACGTGGTAGGGTCAGGCTACGTGCTGACGCACAGGTCAGTGCCAGCGTACAGGTCAGGAGTAGGGTACGGCGTAAGGTAAGGTGTAGGGCTGGTGGTGGGTTTCTATTCCGGGCTAGGGTTAGGGTTAGGGAACGGCAAGGCATAGGGCACAGGTGAGGGTACGGAAACGTGGGAGGGTCAGGCTTCGTGCTGACGCACGGGTCAGTGCCAGCGTTCGGGTCAGGATTAGGTTATGGCGTAAGGTAAGGTGTAGGGCTGGTGGTGGGTTTCCGTTCCGGGCTAGGGTTAGGGTTAGGGAACGGCAAGGCTTAGGGCACAGGTGAAGGTACGGAAACGTGGGAGGCTCGTGCTACGTGCTGACGCACGGGTCAGTGCCAGCGTACGGGCCAGGAGTAGGCAACGGCGTAGGAAAAAGTGTAGGCTGGTGGTGGATTTGCGTTCTGGGCTAGGGTTAGGGTTAGGGAACGGCAAGGCTTACGGCACAGGAGAGGGTACGGAAACGCCAGAGTGTAAGGCTACGTGCTGATGCACGGGGCAGTGCCAGAGTACAGGCCAGGAGTAGGCAACGGCGTAGGATAAAGTGTAGGGCTGGTGGTGGGTTTCTATTCGGGGCTAGGGTTAGGGTTAGGGAACGGCAAGGCTTAGGGCACAAGTGAGGGTACGGAAACGTGGGAGGGTCAGGCTACGTGCTGACGCACGGTTCAGTGCCAGCGTACGGGCCAGGAATAGGGTACGGCGTAAGGTAAGGTGTAGGGCTGGTGGTGGGTTTCCATTCCGGGCTAGGGTTAGGGTTAGGGAATGGCAAGGCTTAGGGCACAGCTGTGGGTACGGAAACGTGGGAGGGTCAGGCTACGTGCTGACGCACTGGTCAGTGCCAACGTACGGGCCAGGAGTAGGGTACGGCGTAAGGTAAGGTGTAGGGCTTGTGGTTGATTTCCGTTCCAGGCTAGGGTTAGGGTTAGGGAACGGCAAGGCTTAGGGCAAAGGAGAGGGTACGGAAACGTGGGAGGGTCGGGCCCCGTGCTGACGCACGGGTTAGTGCCAGCATACGGGCCAGGAGTAGGCAACGGCGTAGGATAAAGTGTAGGGCTGGTGGTGGGTTTCCATTCCGGGCTAGGTTTAGGGTTAGGGAACGGCAACGCTTAGGGCACAGGTGAGGGTACGGAAACGTGGGAGGGTCAGGCTACGTGCTGACGCACGGGTCAGTGCCAGTGTACGGGCCAGGAGTAGGCAACGGCTTAAGGTAAGGTGTAGGGCTGGTGGTGGGTTTCTATTCCGGGCTAGGGTTAGGGTTAGGGAACGGCAAGGCTTAGGGCACAGGTGAGGGTACAGAAACGTGGGAGGTTCGGGCTACGTGCTGACGCACGGGTCAGTGCCAGCGTACGGGCCAGGAGTAGGCAACGGCTTAAGGTAAGGTGTAGGGCTGGTGGTGGGTTTCTATTCCGGGCTAGGGTTAGGGTTAGGGAACGGCAAGGCTTAGGGCACAGGTGAGGGTACAGAAACGTGGGAGGGTCGGGCTACGTGCTGACGCACGGGTCAGTGCCAGCGTACGGGCCAGGAGTAGGCAACGGCGTAGGATAAAGTGTAGGGCTGGTGGTGGATTTGCATTCGGGGCTAGGGTTAGGGTTAGGGAACGGCAAGGCTTAGGGCACAGGTGAGGGTACGGAAACGTGGGAGGGTCAGGCTACGTGCTGACGCACAGGTCAGTGCAAGCATACAGGTCAGGAGTATGGTACGGCGTAAGGAAAAGTGTAGGGCTGGTGGTGGGTTTCTATTCCGGGCTATGGTTAGGGTTAGGGAACGGCAAGGCTTAGGGCACAGGTGAGGGTACGGAAACGTGGGAGGGTCAGGCTACGTGCTGACGCACTGGTCAGTGCCAACGTACGGGCCAGGAGTAGGGTACGGCGTAAGGTAAGGTGTAGGGCTTGTGGTTGATTTCCGTTCCAGGCTAGGGTTAGGGTTAGGGAATGGCAAGGCTTAGGGCAAAGGAGAGGGTACGGAAACGTGGGAGGGTCGGGCCCCGTGCTGACGCACGGGTTAGTGACAGCATACGGGCCAGGAGTAGGCAACGGCGTAGGATAAAGTGTAGGGCTGGTGGTGGGTTTCCATTCCGGGCTAGGGTTAGGGTTAGGGAACGGCAACGCTTAGGGCACAGGTGAGGGTACGGAAACGTGGGAGGGTCAGGCTACGTGCTGACGCACGTGTCAGTGCCAGCGTACGGGTCAGGAGTAGGGTACGGCGTAAGGTAAGGTGTAGGGCTGGTGGTGGGTTTCTATTCCGGGCTAGGGTTAGGGTTAGGGAACGGCAAGGCTTAGGGCACAGGTGAGGGTACGGAAACGTGGGAGGGTCAGGCTACGTGCTGACGCACGGGTCAGTGCCAGCGTACGGGCCAGGAGTAGGCAACGGCGTAGGATAAAGTGTAGGCTGGTGGTGGATTTGCATTCTGGGCTAGGGTTAGGGTTAGGGAACGGCAAGGCTTACGGCACAGGAGAGGGTACGGAAACGCCAGAGTGTAAGGCTACGTGCTGATGCACGGGGCAGTGCCAGAGTACAGGCCAGGAGTAGTCAACGGCGTAGGATAAAGTGTAGGGCTGGTGGTGGGTTTCTATTCCGGGCTAGGGTTAGGGTTAGGGAACGGCAAGGCTTAGGGCACAAGTGAGGGTACGGAAACGTGGGAGGGTCAGGCTACGTGCTGACGCACGGTTCAGTGCCAGCGTACGGGCCAGGAATAGGGTACAGCGTAAGGTAAGGTGTAGGGCTGGTGGTGGGTTTCCATTCCGGGCTAGGGTTAGGGTTAGGGAACGGCAAGGCTTAGGGCACAGCTGAGGGTACGGAAACGTGGGAGGGTCAGGCTACGTGCTGACGCACTGGTCAGTGCCAACGTACGGGCCAGGAGTAGGGTACGGCATAAGGTAAGGTGTAGGGCTTGTGGTTGATTTCCGTTCCAGGCTAGGGTTAGGGTTAGGGAATGGCAAGGCTTAGGGCAAAGGAGAGGGTACGGAAACGTGGGAGGGTCGGGCCCCGTGCTGACGCACGGGTTAGTGCCAGCATACGGGCCAGGAGTAGGCAACGGCGTAGGATAAAGTGTAGGGCTGGTGGTGGGTTTCCATTCCGGGCTAGGGTTAGGGTTAGGGAACGGCAACGCTTAGGGCACAGGTGAGGGTACGGAAACGTGGGAGGGTCAGGCTACGTGCTGATGCACGGGTCAGTGCCAGCGTACGGGCCAGGAGTAGGCAACGGCTTAAGGTAAGGTGTAGGGCTGGTGGTGGGTTTCTATTCCGGGCTAGGGTTAGGGTTAGGGAACGGCAAGGCTTAGGGCACAGGTGAGGGTACAGAAACGTGGGAGGTTCGGGCTACGTGCTGACGCACGGGTCAGTGCCAGCGTACGGGCCAGGAGTAGGCAATGGCTTAAGGTAAGGTGTAGGGCTGGTGGTGGGTTTCTCTTCCGGGCTAGGGTTAGGGTTAGGGAACGGCAAGGCTTAGGGCACAGGTGAGGGTACAGAAACGTGGGAGGGTCGGGCTACGTGCTGACGCACGGGTCAGTGCCAGCGTACGGGCCAGGAGTAGGCAACGGCGTAGGATAAAGTGTAGGGCTGGTGGTGGATTTGCATTCGGGGCTAGGGTTAGGGTTAGGGAACGGCAAGGCTTAGGGCACAGGTGAGGGTACGGAAACGTGGGAGGGTCAGGCTACGTGCTGACGCACAGGTCAGTGCCAGCGTACAGGTCAGGAGTATGGTACGGCGTAAGGTACCGTGTAGGGCTGGTGGTGGGTTTCTATTCCGGGCTAGGGTTAGGGTTAGCGAACGGCAAGGCTTAGGGCACAGGTGAGGGCACGGAAACGTGGGAGGGTCAGGCTACGTGCTGACGCACGGTTCAGTGCCAGCGTACTGGTCAGGAGTAGGGTATGGCGTAAGGTAAGGTGTAGGGCTGGTGGTGGGTTTCTATTCCGGGCTAGGGTTAGGGTTAGGGAACGGCAAGGCTTAGGGCACAGGTGAGGGTACAGAAACGTGGGAGGGTCGGGCTACGTGCTGACGCACGGGTCAGTGCCACCGTACGGGCCAGGAGTAGGCAACGGCGTAGGATAAAGTGTAGGGCTGGTGGTTGATTTCCGTTCCGGGCTAGTGTTAGGGTTAGGGAACGGCAAGGCTTAGGGCACAGGTGAGGTTACGGAAACGTGGGAGGGTCAGGCTACGTGCTGACGCTCGGGTCAGTGCCAGCGTACGGGCCAGGAGTAAGCAACGGCGTAAGGTAAGGTGTAGGGCTCGTGGTTGCTTTCCGTTCCAGGCTAGGGTTAGGGTTAGGGAACGGCAAGGCTTAGGGCACAGGTGAGGGTACGGAAACGTGGGAGGGTCGGGCTACGTGCTGACGCACGTGTCAGTGCCAGCGTACTGGCCAGGAGTAGGCAACGGCGTAGGATAAAGTGTATGGCTGGTGGTGGATTTGCGTTCCGGGCTAGGGTTAGTTTTAGGGAATGACAAGGCTTAGGGCACAGGTGAGGGTACGGAAACGTGGGAGGGTCAGGCTACGTGCTGACGCACAGGTCAGTGCCAGCGTACAGGTCAGGAGTAGGGTACGGCGTAAGGAAAAGTGTAGGGCTGGTGGTGGGTTTCTATTCCGGGCTAGGGTTAGGGTTAGGGAACGGCAAGGCTTAGGGCACAGGTGAGGGTACGGAAACGTGGGAGGGTCAGGCTACGTGCTGACGCACGTGTCAGTGCCAGCGTACGGGTCAGGAGTAGGGTACGGTGTAAGGTAAGGTGTAGGGCTGGTGGTGGCTTTCTATTCCCGGCTAGGGTTAGGGTTAGGGAACGGCAAGGCTTAGGGCACAGGTGAGGGTACGGAAACGTGGGAGGGTCAGGCTACGTGCTGACGCACGGGTCAGTGCCAGCGTACGGGCCAGGAGTAGGCAACGGCTTAAGGTAAGGTGTAGGGCTGGTGGTGGGTTTCTATTCCGGGCTAGGGTTAGGGTTAGGGAACGGCAAGGCTTAGGGCACAGGTGAGGGTACAGAAACGTGGGAGGGTCGGGCTACGTGCTGACGCACGGGTCAGTGCCAGCATACGGGTCAGGAGTAGGCAACGGCGTAGGATAAAGTGTAGGGCTGGTGGTGGGTTTCCATTCCGGGCTAGGGTTAGGGTTAGGGAACGGCAACGCTTAGGGCACTGGTGAGGGTTCGGAAACGTGGGAGGGTCAGGCTACGTGCTGACGCACGGGTCAGTGCCAGCGTACGGGCCAGGAGTAGGCAACGGCTTACGGTAAGGTGTAGGGCTGGTGGTGGGTTTCTATTCCGGGCTAGGGTTAGGGTTAGGGAACGGCAAGGCTTAGGGCACAGGTGAGGGTACAGAAACGTGGGAGGGTCGGGCTACGTGCTGACGCACGGGTCAGTGCCAGCGTACGGGCCAGGAGTAGGCAACGGCTTAAGGTAAGGTGTAGGGCTGGTGGTGGGTTTCTATTCCGGGCTAGTGTTAGGGTTAGGGAAAGGCAAGGCTTAGGGCACAGGTGAGGGTACAGAAACGTGGGAGGGTCGGGCTACGTGCTGACGCATGGGTCAGTGCCAGCGTACGGGCCAGGAGTATGCAACGGCGTAGGATAAAGTGTAGGGCTGGTGGTGGATTTGCGTTCGGGGCTAGGGTTAGTGTTAGGGAACGGCAAGGCTTAGGGCAGAGGTCAGGGTACGGAAACGTGGGAGGGTCAGGCTACGTGCTGACGCACAGGTCATTGCCAGCGTACAGGTCAGGAGTAGGGTACGGCGTAAGGTAAGGTGTAGGGCTGGTGGTGGGTTTCTATTCCGGGCTAGGTTTAGGGTTAGGGAACGGTAAGGCATAGGGCACAGGTGAGGGTACGGAAACGTGGGAGGGTCAGTCTACATACTGACGCACGGGTCAGTGTCAGCGTACGGGTCAGGAGTAGGTTATGGCGTAAGGTAAGGTGTAGGGCTGGTGGTGGGTTTCTATTCCGGGCTAGGGTTAGGGTTAGGGAACGGCAAGGCTTAGGGCACAGGTGAGGGTACGGAAACGTGGGAGGGTCGGGCTACGTGCTGACGCACGGGTCAGTGCCAGCGTACGGGCCAGGAGTAGGCAACGGCGTAGGATAAAGTGTAGGGCTGGTGGAGGATTTGCGTTCAGGGCTAGGGTTAAGGTTAGGGAACGGCATGGCTTAGGGCAGAGGTGAGGGTACGGAAACGTGGGAGGTTCAGGCTACGTGCTGACGCACGGTTCAGTGCCAGCGTACGGGCCAGGAATAGGGTACGGCGTAATGTAAGGTGTCAGGCTGGTGGTGGGTTTCCGTTCCGGGCTAGGGTTAGGGTTAGGGAACGGCAAGGCTTAGGGCACAGGTGAAGGTACGGAAACGTGGGAGGCTCGTGCTACGTGCTGACGCACGGGTCAGTGCCAGCGTACGGGCCAGGAGTAGGCAACGGCGTAGGATAAAGTGTAGGCTGGTGGTGGATTTGCGTTCTGGGCTAGGGTTAGGGTTAGGGAACGGCAAGGCTTAGGGCACAGGAGAGGGTACGGAAACGCCAGAGTGTAAGGCTACTTGCTGATGCACGGGGCAGTGCCAGAGTACAGGCCAGGAGTAGGCAACGGCGTAGGGTAAGGTGTAGGGCTGGTGGTGGGTTTCCATTCCGGGCTAGGGTTAGGGTTAGGGAACGGCAAGGCTTAGGGCACAGGTGAGGTTACGGAAACGTGGCAGGGTCAGGCTACGTGCTGACGCACAGCTCAGTGCCAGCGTACAGGTCAGGAGTAGGGTACGGCGTAAGGAAAAGTGTAGGGCTGGTGGTGGGTTTCTATTCCGGGCTAGGGTTAGGGTTAGGGAACGGCAAGGCTTAGGGCACAGGTGAGGGTACGGAAACGTGGGAGGGTCAGGCTACGTGCTGACGCACGTGTCAGTGCCAGCGTACGGGTCAGGAGTAGGGTATGGCGTAAGGTAAGGTGTAGGGCTGGTGGTCGGTTTCTATTCCGGGCTAGGGTTAGGGTTAGGGAACGGCAAGGCTTAGGGCACAGGTGAGGGTACGGAAACGTGGGAGGGTGAGGCTACGTGCTGACGCACGGGTCAGTGCCAGCGTACGGGCCAGGAGTAGGCAACGGCTTAAGGTAGGGTGTAGGGCTGGTGGTGGGTTTCTATTCCGGGCTAGGGTTAGGGTTAGGGAACGGCAAGGCTTAGGGCACAGGTGAGGGTACAGAAACGTGGGAGGGTCGGGCTACGTGCTGACGCACGGGTCAGTGCCAGCATACGGGTCAGGAGCAGGCAACGACGTAGGATAAAGTGTAGGGCTGGTGGTGGGTTTCCATTCCGGGCTAGGGTTAGGGTTAGGGAACGGCAACGCTTAGGGCACAGGTGAGGGTATGGAAACGTGGGAGGGTCAGGCTACGTGCTGACGCACGGGTCAGTGCCAGCGTACGGGCCAGGAGTAGGCAACGGCTTAAGGTAAGGTGTAGGGCTGGTGGTGGGTTTCTATTCCGGGCTAGGGTTAGGGTTAGGGAACGGCAAGGCTTAGGGCACAGGTGAGGGTACAGAAACGTGGGAGGGTCGGGCTACGTGCTGACGCACGGGTCTGTGCCAGCGTACGGGCCAGGAGCAGGCAACGGCGAAGGATAAAGTGTAGGGCTGGTGGTGGATTTGCGTTCGGGGCTAGGGTTAGGGTTAGGGAACGGCAAGGCTTAGGGCACAGGTGAGGGTACGGAAACGTGGGAGGGTCCGGCTACGTGCTGTCGCACAGGTCAGTGCCTGCGTACAGGTCAGGAGTAGGGTACGGCGTAAGGTAAGGTGTAGGGCTGGTGGTGGGTTTCTATTCCGGGCTAGGGTTAGGGTTAGGGAACGGCAAGGCATAGGGCACAGGTGAGGGTACGGAAACGTGGGAGGGTCAGGCTTCGTGCTGACGCACGGGTCAGTGCCAGCGTACGGGCCAGGAGTAGGCAACGGCGTAGGATAAAGTGTAGGCTGGTGGTGGATTTGCGTTCTGGGCTAGGGTAAGGGTTAGGGAACGGCAAGGCTTACGGCACAGGAGAGGGTACGGAAACGCCAGAGTGTAAGGCTACGTGCTGATGCACGGGGCAGTGCCAGAGTACAGGCCAGGAGTAGGCAACGGCGTAGGATAAAGTGTAGGGCTGGTGGTGGGTTTCTATTCCGGGCTAGGGTTAGGGTTAGGGAACGGCAAGGCTTAGGGCACAAGTGAGGGTACGGAAACGTGGGAGGGTCAGGCTACGTGCTGACGCATGGTTCAGTGCCAGCGTACGGGCCAGGAATAGGGTACGGCGTAAGGTAAGGTGTAGGGCTGGTGGTGGGTTTCCATTCCGGTCTAGGGTTAGGGTTAGGGAACGGCAAGGCTTAGGGCACAGCTGAGGGTACGGAAACGTGGGAGGGTCAGGCTACGTGCTGACGCACTGGTCAGTGCGAACGTACGGGCCAGGAGTAGGGTACGGCATAAGGTAAGGTTTAGGGCTTGTGGTTGATTTCCGTTCCAGGCTAGGGTTAGGGTTAGGGAATGGCAAGGCTTAGGGCAAAGGAGAGGGTACGGAAACGTGGGAGGGTCGGGCCCCGTGCTGACGCACGGGTTAGTGCCAGCATACGGGCCAGGAGTAGGCAACGGCGTAGGATAAAGTGTAGGGCTGGTGGTGGGTTTCCATTCCGGGCTAGGGTTAGGGTTAGGGAACGGCAACGCTTAGGGCACAGGTGAGGGTACGGAAACGTGGGAGGGTCAGGCTACGTGCTGACGCACGGGTCAGTGCCAGCGTACGGGCCAGGAGTAGGCAACGGCTTAAGGTAAGGTGTAGGGCTGGTGGTGGGTTTCTATTCCGGGCTAGGGTTAGGGTTAGGGAACGGCAAGGCTTAGGGCACAGGTGAGGGTACAGAAACGTGGGAGGTTCGGGCTACGTGCTGACGCACGGGTCAGTGCCAGCGTACGGGCCAGGAGTAGGCAACGGCTTAAGGTAAGGTGTAGGGCTGGTGGTGGGTTTCTCTTCCGGGCTAGGGTTAGGGTTAGGGAACGGCAAGGCTTAGGGCACAGGTGAGGGTACAGAAACGTGGGAGGGTCGGGCTACGTGCTGATGCACGGGTCAGTGCCAGCGTACGGGCCAGGAGTAGGCAACGGCGTAGGATAAAGTGTAGGGCTGGTGGTGGATTTGCATTCGGGGCTAGGGTTAGGGTTAGGGAACGGCAAGGCTTAGGGCACAGGTGAGGGTACGGAAACGTGGGAGGGTCAGGCTACGTGCTGACGCACAGGTCAGTGCCAGCGTACAGGTCAGGAGTATGGTACGGCGTAAGGTACCGTGTAGGGCTGGTGGTGGGTTTCTATTCCGGGCTAGGGTTAGGGTTAGCGAACGGCAAGGCTTAGGGCACAGGTGAGGGCACGGAAACGTGGGAGGGTCAGGCTACGTGCTGACGCACGGGTCAGTGCCAGCGTACTGGTCAGGAGAAGGGTATGGCGTAAGGTAAGGTGTAGGGCTGGTGGTGCGTTTCTATTCCGGGCTAGGGTTAGGGTTAGGGAATGGCAAGGCTTAGGGCACAGGTGAGGGTACAGAAACGTGGGAGGGTCGGGCTACGTGCTGACGCACGGGTCAGTGCCACCGTACGGGCCAGGAGTAGGCAACGGCGTAGGATAAAGTGTAGGGCTGGTGGTTGATTTCCGTTCCGGGCTAGTGTTAGGGTTAGGGAACGGCAAGGCTTAGGGCACAGGAGAGGGTACGGAAACGCCAGAGTGTAAGGCTACGTGCTGATGCACGGGGCAGTGCCAGAGTACAGGCCAGGAGAAGGCAACGGCGTAGGGTAAGGTGTAGGGCTGGTGGTGGGTTTCCATTCCGGGCTAGGGTTAGGGTTAGGGAACGGCAAGGCTTAGGGCACAGGTGAGGGTACGGAAACGTGGGAGGGTCAGGCTACGTGCTGACGCACAGGTCAGTGCCAGCGTACAGGTCAGGAGTAGGGTACGGCGTAAGGAAAAGTGTAGGGCTGGTGGTGGGTTTCTATTCCGGGCTAGGGTTAGGGTTAGGGAACGGCAAGGCTTAGGGCACAGGTGAGGGTACGGAAACGTGGGAGGGTCAGGCTACGTGCTGACGCACGTGTCAGTGCCAGCGTACGGGTCAGGAGTAGGGTACGGTGTAAGGTAAGGTGTAGGGCTGGTGGTGGCTTTCTATTCCCGGCTAGGGTTAGGGTTAGGGAACGGCAAGGCTTAGGGCACAGGTGAGGGTACGGAAACGTGGGAGGGTCAGGCTACGTGCTGACGCACGGGTCAGTGCCAGCGTACGGGCCAGGAGTAGGCAAGGCTTAAGGTAAGGTGTAGGGCTGGTGGTGGGTTTCTATTCCGGGCTAGGGTTAGGGTTAGGGAACGGCAAGGCTTAGGGCACAGGTGAGGGTACGGAAACGTGGGAGGTTCAGGCTACGTGCTGACGCACGGTTCAGTGCCAGCGTACGGGCCAGGAATAGGGTACGGCGTAATGTAAGGTGTCAGGCTGGTGGTGGGTTTCCGTTCCGGGCTAGGGTTAGGGTTAGGGAACGGCAAGGCTTAGGGCACAGGTGAAGGTACGGAAACGTGGGAGGCTCGTGCTACGTGCTGACGCACGGGTCAGTGCCAGCATACGGGCCAGGAGTAGGCAACGGCGTAGGATAAAGTGTAGGCTGGTGGTGGATTTGCGTTCTGGGCTAGGGTTAGGGTTAGGGAACGGCAAGGCTTAGGGCACAGGTGAGGGTACGGAAACGTGGGAGGGTCAGGCTACGTGCTGACGGACGGGTCAGTGCCATCGTACGGGCCAGGAGTAGGCAACGGCTTAAGGTAAGGTGTAGGGCTGGTGGTGGGTTTCTATTCCGGGCGAGGGTTAGGGTTAGGGAACGGCAAGGCTTAGGGCACAGGTGAGGGTACAGAAACGTGGGAGGGTCGGGCTACGTGCTGACGCACGGGTCAGTGCCAGCGTACGGGCCAGGAGTAGGCAACGGCTTAAGGTAAGGTGTAGGGCTGGTGGTGGGTTTCTATTCCGGGCTAGGGTTAGGGTTAGGGAACGGCAAGGCTTAGGGCACAGGTGAGGGTACAGAAACGTGGGAGGGTCGGGCTACGTGCTGACGCACGGGTCAGTGCCAGCGTACGGGCCAGGAGCAGGCAACGGCGTAGGATAAAGTGTAGGGCTGGTGGTGGATTTGCGTTCGGGGCTAGGGTTAGGGTTAGGGAACGGCAAGGCTTAGGGCACAGGTGAGGGTACGGAAACGTGGGAGGGTCAGGCTTCTTGCTGACGCACGGGTCAGTGCCAGCGTTCGGGTCAGGAGTAGGTTATGGCGTAAGGTAAGGTGTAGGGCTGGTGGTGGGTTTCCGTTCCGGGCTAGGGTTAGTGTTAGGGAACGGCAAGGCTTAGGGCACAGGTGAAGGTACGGAAACGTGGGAGGCTCGTGCTACGTGCTGACGCACGGGTCAGTGCCAGCGTACGGGCCAGGAGTAGGCAATGGCGTAGGATAAAGTGTAGGCTGGTGGTGGATTTGCGTTCTGGGCTAGGGTTAGGGTTAGGGAACGGCATGGCTTAGGGCAGAGGTGAGGGTACGGAAACGTGGGAGGTTCAGGCTACGTGCTGACGCACGGTTCAGTGCCAGCGTACGGGCCAGGAATAGGGTACGGCGTAATGTAAGGTGTCAGGCTGGTGGTGGGTTTCCGTTCCGGGCTAGGGTTAGGGTTAGGGAACGGCAAGGCTTAGGGCACAGGTGAAGGTACGGAAACGTGGGAGGCTCGTGCTACGTGCTGACGCACGGGTCAGTGCCAGCGTACGGGCCAGGAGTAGGCAACGGCGTAGGATAAAGTGTAGGCTGGTGGTGGATTTGCGTTCTGGGCTAGGGTTAGGGTTAGGGAACGGCAAGGCTTAGGGCACAGGAGAGGGTACGGAAACGCCAGAGTGTAAGGCTACTTGCTGATGCACGGGGCAGTGCCAGAGTACAGGCCAGGAGTAGGCAACGGCGTAGGGTAAGGTGTAGGGCTGGTGGTGGGTTTCCATTCCGGGCTAGGGTTAGGGTTAGGGAACGGCAAGGCTTAGGGCACAGGTGAGGTTACGGAAACGTGGCAGGGTCAGGCTACGTGCTGACGCACAGCTCAGTGCCAGCGTACAGGTCAGGAGTAGGGTACGGCGTAAGGAAAAGTGTAGGGCTGGTGGTGGGTTTCTATTCCGGGCTAGGGTTAGGGTTAGGGAACGGCAAGGCTTAGGGCACAGGTGAGGGTACGGAAACGTGGGAGGGTCAGGCTACGTGCTGACGCACGTGTCAGTGCCAGCGTACGGGTCAGGAGTAGGGTATGGCGTAAGGTAAGGTGTAGGGCTGGTGGTCGGTTTCTATTCCGGGCTAGGGTTAGGGTTAGGGAACGGCAAGGCTTAGGGCACAGGTGAGGGTACGGAAACGTGGGAGGGTGAGGCTACGTGCTGACGCACGGGTCAGTGCCAGCGTACGGGCCAGGAGTAGGCAACGGCTTAAGGTAGGGTGTAGGGCTGGTGGTGGGTTTCTATTCCGGGCTAGGGTTAGGGTTAGGGAACGGCAAGGCTTAGGGCACAGGTGAGGGTACAGAAACGTGGGAGGGTCGGGCTACGTGCTGACGCACGGGTCAGTGCCAGCATACGGGTCAGGAGCAGGCAACGACGTAGGATAAAGTGTAGGGCTGGTGGTGGGTTTCCATTCCGGGCTAGGGTTAGGGTTAGGGAACGGCAACGCTTAGGGCACAGGTGAGGGTATGGAAACGTGGGAGGGTCAGGCTACGTGCTGACGCACGGGTCAGTGCCAGCGTACGGGCCAGGAGTAGGCAACGGCTTAAGGTAAGGTGTAGGGCTGGTGGTGGGTTTCTATTCCGGGCTAGGGTTAGGGTTAGGGAACGGCAAGGCTTAGGGCACAGGTGAGGGTACAGAAACGTGGGAGGGTCGGGCTACGTGCTGACGCACGGGTCTGTGCCAGCGTACGGGCCAGGAGCAGGCAACGGCGAAGGATAAAGTGTAGGGCTGGTGGTGGATTTGCGTTCGGGGCTAGGGTTAGGGTTAGGGAACGGCAAGGCTTAGGGCACAGGTGAGGGTACGGAAACGTGGGAGGGTCCGGCTACGTGCTGTCGCACAGGTCAGTGCCTGCGTACAGGTCAGGAGTAGGGTACGGCGTAAGGTAAGGTGTAGGGCTGGTGGTGGGTTTCTATTCCGGGCTAGGGTTAGGGTTAGGGAACGGCAAGGCATAGGGCACAGGTGAGGGTACGGAAACGTGGGAGGGTCAGGCTTCGTGCTGACGCACGGGTCAGTGCCAGCGTACGGGCCAGGAGTAGGCAACGGCGTAGGATAAAGTGTAGGCTGGTGGTGGATTTGCGTTCTGGGCTAGGGTAAGGGTTAGGGAACGGCAAGGCTTACGGCACAGGAGAGGGTACGGAAACGCCAGAGTGTAAGGCTACGTGCTGATGCACGGGGCAGTGCCAGAGTACAGGCCAGGAGTAGGCAACGGCGTAGGATAAAGTGTAGGGCTGGTGGTGGGTTTCTATTCCGGGCTAGGGTTAGGGTTAGGGAACGGCAAGGCTTAGGGCACAAGTGAGGGTACGGAAACGTGGGAGGGTCAGGCTACGTGCTGACGCATGGTTCAGTGCCAGCGTACGGGCCAGGAATAGGGTACGGCGTAAGGTAAGGTGTAGGGCTGGTGGTGGGTTTCCATTCCGGTCTAGGGTTAGGGTTAGGGAACGGCAAGGCTTAGGGCACAGCTGAGGGTACGGAAACGTGGGAGGGTCAGGCTACGTGCTGACGCACTGGTCAGTGCGAACGTACGGGCCAGGAGTAGGGTACGGCATAAGGTAAGGTTTAGGGCTTGTGGTTGATTTCCGTTCCAGGCTAGGGTTAGGGTTAGGGAATGGCAAGGCTTAGGGCAAAGGAGAGGGTACGGAAACGTGGGAGGGTCGGGCCCCGTGCTGACGCACGGGTTAGTGCCAGCATACGGGCCAGGAGTAGGCAACGGCGTAGGATAAAGTGTAGGGCTGGTGGTGGGTTTCCATTCCGGGCTAGGGTTAGGGTTAGGGAACGGCAACGCTTAGGGCACAGGTGAGGGTACGGAAACGTGGGAGGGTCAGGCTACGTGCTGACGCACGGGTCAGTGCCAGCGTACGGGCCAGGAGTAGGCAACGGCTTAAGGTAAGGTGTAGGGCTGGTGGTGGGTTTCTATTCCGGGCTAGGGTTAGGGTTAGGGAACGGCAAGGCTTAGGGCACAGGTGAGGGTACAGAAACGTGGGAGGTTCGGGCTACGTGCTGACGCACGGGTCAGTGCCAGCGTACGGGCCAGGAGTAGGCAACGGCTTAAGGTAAGGTGTAGGGCTGGTGGTGGGTTTCTCTTCCGGGCTAGGGTTAGGGTTAGGGAACGGCAAGGCTTAGGGCACAGGTGAGGGTACAGAAACGTGGGAGGGTCGGGCTACGTGCTGATGCACGGGTCAGTGCCAGCGTACGGGCCAGGAGTAGGCAACGGCGTAGGATAAAGTGTAGGGCTGGTGGTGGATTTGCATTCGGGGCTAGGGTTAGGGTTAGGGAACGGCAAGGCTTAGGGCACAGGTGAGGGTACGGAAACGTGGGAGGGTCAGGCTACGTGCTGACGCACAGGTCAGTGCCAGCGTACAGGTCAGGAGTATGGTACGGCGTAAGGTACCGTGTAGGGCTGGTGGTGGGTTTCTATTCCGGGCTAGGGTTAGGGTTAGCGAACGGCAAGGCTTAGGGCACAGGTGAGGGCACGGAAACGTGGGAGGGTCAGGCTACGTGCTGACGCACGGGTCAGTGCCAGCGTACTGGTCAGGAGAAGGGTATGGCGTAAGGTAAGGTGTAGGGCTGGTGGTGCGTTTCTATTCCGGGCTAGGGTTAGGGTTAGGGAATGGCAAGGCTTAGGGCACAGGTGAGGGTACAGAAACGTGGGAGGGTCGGGCTACGTGCTGACGCACGGGTCAGTGCCACCGTACGGGCCAGGAGTAGGCAACGGCGTAGGATAAAGTGTAGGGCTGGTGGTTGATTTCCGTTCCGGGCTAGTGTTAGGGTTAGGGAACGGCAAGGCTTAGGGCACAGGAGAGGGTACGGAAACGCCAGAGTGTAAGGCTACGTGCTGATGCACGGGGCAGTGCCAGAGTACAGGCCAGGAGAAGGCAACGGCGTAGGGTAAGGTGTAGGGCTGGTGGTGGGTTTCCATTCCGGGCTAGGGTTAGGGTTAGGGAACGGCAAGGCTTAGGGCACAGGTGAGGGTACGGAAACGTGGGAGGGTCAGGCTACGTGCTGACGCACGGGTCAGTGCCAGCGTACGGGCCAGGAGTAGGCAAGGCTTAAGGTAAGGTGTAGGGCTGGTGGTGGGTTTCTATTCCGGGCTAGGGTTAGGGTTAGGGAACGGCAAGGCTTAGGGCACAGGTGAGGGTACGGAAACGTGGGAGGTTCAGGCTACGTGCTGACGCACGGTTCAGTGCCAGCGTACGGGCCAGGAATAGGGTACGGCGTAATGTAAGGTGTCAGGCTGGTGGTGGGTTTCCGTTCCGGGCTAGGGTTAGGGTTAGGGAACGGCAAGGCTTAGGGCACAGGTGAAGGTACGGAAACGTGGGAGGCTCGTGCTACGTGCTGACGCACGGGTCAGTGCCAGCATACGGGCCAGGAGTAGGCAACGGCGTAGGATAAAGTGTAGGCTGGTGGTGGATTTGCGTTCTGGGCTAGGGTTAGGGTTAGGGAACGGCAAGGCTTAGGGCACAGGTGAGGGTACGGAAACGTGGGAGGGTCAGGCTACGTGCTGACGGACGGGTCAGTGCCATCGTACGGGCCAGGAGTAGGCAACGGCTTAAGGTAAGGTGTAGGGCTGGTGGTGGGTTTCTATTCCGGGCGAGGGTTAGGGTTAGGGAACGGCAAGGCTTAGGGCACAGGTGAGGGTACAGAAACGTGGGAGGGTCGGGCTACGTGCTGACGCACGGGTCAGTGCCAGCGTACGGGCCAGGAGTAGGCAACGGCTTAAGGTAAGGTGTAGGGCTGGTGGTGGGTTTCTATTCCGGGCTAGGGTTAGGGTTAGGGAACGGCAAGGCTTAGGGCACAGGTGAGGGTACAGAAACGTGGGAGGGTCGGGCTACGTGCTGACGCACGGGTCAGTGCCAGCGTACGGGCCAGGAGCAGGCAACGGCGTAGGATAAAGTGTAGGGCTGGTGGTGGATTTGCGTTCGGGGCTAGGGTTAGGGTTAGGGAACGGCAAGGCTTAGGGCACAGGTGAGGGTACGGAAACGTGGGAGGGTCAGGCTTCTTGCTGACGCACGGGTCAGTGCCAGCGTTCGGGTCAGGAGTAGGTTATGGCGTAAGGTAAGGTGTAGGGCTGGTGGTGGGTTTCCGTTCCGGGCTAGGGTTAGTGTTAGGGAACGGCAAGGCTTAGGGCACAGGTGAAGGTACGGAAACGTGGGAGGCTCGTGCTACGTGCTGACGCACGGGTCAGTGCCAGCGTACGGGCCAGGAGTAGGCAATGGCGTAGGATAAAGTGTAGGCTGGTGGTGGATTTGCGTTCTGGGCTAGGGTTAGGGTTAGGGAACGGCAAGGCTTACGGCACAGGAGAGGGTACGGAAACGCCAGAGTGTAAGGCTACGTGCTGATGCACGGGGCTGTGCCAGAGTACAGGCCAGGAGTAGGCAACGGCGTAGGATAAAGTGTAGGGCTGGTGGTGGGTTTCTCTTCCGGGCTAGGGTTAGGGTTAGGGAACGGCAAGGCTTAGGGCACAAGTGAGGGTACGGAAACGTGGGAGGGTCAGGCTACGTGCTGACGCACGGTTCAGTGCCAGCGTACGGGCCAGGAATAGGGTACGGCGTAAGGTAAGGTGTAGGGCTGGTGGTGGGTTTCCATTCCGGGCTAGGGTTAGGGTTAGGGAACGGCAAGGCTTAGGGCACAGCTGAGGGTACGGAAATGTGGGAGGGTCAGGCTACGTGCTGACGCACTGGTCAGTGCCAACGTACGGGCCAGGAGTAGGGTACGGCGTAAGGTAAGGTGTAGGGCTTGTGGTTGATTTCCGTTCCAGGCTAGGGTTAGGGTTAGGGAACGGCAAGGCTTAGGGCAAAGGAGAGGGTACGGAAACGTGGGAGGGTCGGGCCCCGTGCTGACGCACGTGTTAGTGCCAGCATACGGGCCAGGAGTAGGAAACGGCGTAGGATAAAGTGTAGGGCTGGTGGTGGGTTTCCATTCCGGGCTAGGGTTAGGGTTAGGGAACGGCAACGCTTAGGGCACAGGTGAGGGTACAGAAACGTGGGAGGTTCGGGCTACGTGCTGACGCACGGGTCAGTGCCAGCGTACGGGCCAGGAGTAGGCAACGGCTTAAGGTAAGGTGTAGGGCTGGTGGTGGGTTTCTATTCCGGGCTAGGGTTAGGGTTAGGGAACGGCAAGGCATAGGGCACAGGTGAGGGTATGGAAACGTGGGAGGTTCAGGCTTCGTGCTGACGCACGGGTCAGTGCCAGCGTTCGGGTCAGGAGTAGGTTATGGCGTAAGGTAAGGTGTAGGGCTGGTGGTGGGTTTCCGTTCCGGGCTAGGGTTAGTGTTAGGGAACGGCAAGGCTTAGGGCACAGGTGAAGGTACGGAAACGTGGGAGGCTCGTGCTACGTGCTGACGCACGGGTCAGTGCCAGCGTACGGGCCAGGAGTAGGCAACGGCGTAGGATAAAGTGTAGGCTGGTGGTGGATTTGCGTTCTGGGCTAGGGTTAGGGTTAGGGAACGGCAAGGCTTACGGCACAGGAGAGGGTACGGAAACGTGGGAGGGTCAGGCTACGTGCTGACGCACTGGTCAGTGCCAACGTACGGGCCAGGAGTAGGGTACGGCGTAAGGTAAGGTGTAGTGCTTGTGGTTGATTTCCGTTCCAGGCTAGGGTTAGGGTTAGGGAACGGCAAGGCTTAGGGCAAAGGAGAGGGTACGGAAACGTGGGAGGGTCGGGCCCCGTGCTGACGCACGGGTTAGTGCCAGCATACGGGCCAGGAGTAGGAAACGGCGTAGGATAAAGTGTAGGGCTGGTGGTGGGTTTCCATTCCGGGCTAGGGTTAGGGTTAGGGAACGGCAACGCTTAGGGCACAGGTGAGGGTACGGAAACGTGGGAGGGTCAGGCTACGTGCTGACGCACGGGTCAGTGCCAGCGTACGGGCCAGGAGTAGGCAACGGCTTAAGGTAAGGTTTAGGGCTGGTGGTGGGTTTCTATTCCGGGCTAGGGTTAGGGTTAGGGAACGGCAAGGCTTAGGGCACAGGTGAGGGTACAGAAACGTGGGAGGTTCGGGCTACGTGCTGACGCACGGGTCAGTGCCAGCGTACGGGCCAGGAGTAGGCAACGGCTTAAGGTAAGGTGTAGGGCTGGTGGTGGGTTTCTATTCCGGGCTAGGGTTAGGGTTAGGGAACGGCAAGGCATAGGGCACAGGTGAGGGTACGGAAACGTGGGAGGGTCAGGCTTCGTGCTGACGCACGGGTCAGTGCCAGCGTTCGGGTCAGGAGTAGGTTATGGCGTAAGGTAAGGTGTAGGGCTGGTGGTGGGTTTCCGTTCCGGGCTAGGGTTAGTGTTAGGGAACGGCAAGGCTTAGGGCACAGGTGAATGTACGGAAACGTGGGAGGCTCGTGCTACGTGCTGACGCACAGGTCAGTGCCAGCGTACGGGCCAGGAGTAGGCAACGGCGTAGGATAAAGTGTAGGCTGGTGGTGGATTTGCGTTCTGGGCTAGGGTTAGGGTTAGGGAACGGCAAGGCTTACGGCACAGGAGAGGGTACGGAAACGCCAGAGTGTAAGGCTACGTGCTGATGCACGGGGCAGTGCCAGAGTACAGGCCAGGAGTAGGCAACGGCGTAGGATAAAGTGTAGGGCTGGTGGTGGGTTTCTATTCTGGGCTAGGGTTAGGGTTAGGGAACGGCAAGGCTTAGGGCACAAGTGAGGGTACGGAAACGTGGGAGGGTCAGGCTACGTGCTGACGCACGGTTCAGTGCCAGCGTACGGGCCAGGAATAGGGTACGGCGTAAGGTAAGGTGTAGGGCTGGTGGTGGGTTTCCATTCCGGGCTAGGGTTAGGTTTAGGGAACGGCAAGGCTTAGGGCACAGCTGAGGGTACGGAAACGTGGGAGGGTCAGGCTACGTGCTGACGCACTGGTCAGTGCCAACGTACGGGCCAGGAGTAGGGTACGGCGTAAGGTAAGGTGTAGGGCTTGTGGTTGATTTCCGTTCCAGGCTAGGGTTAGGGTTAGGGAACGGCAAGGCTTAGGGCAAAGGAGAGGGTACGGAAACGTGGGAGGGTCGGGCCCCGTGCTGACGCACGGGTTAGTGCCAGCATACGGGCCAGGAGTAGGCAACGGCGTAGGATAAAGTGTAGGGCTGGTGGTGTGTTTCCATTCCGGGCTAGGGTTAGGGTTAGGGAACGGCAACGCTTAGGGCACAGGTGAGGGTACGGAAACGTGGGAGGGTCAGGCTACGTGCTGACGCACGGGTCAGTGCCAGCGTACGGGCCAGGAGTAGGCAACGGCTTAAGGTAAGGTGTAGGGCTGGTGGTGGGTTTCTATTCCGGGCTAGGGTTAGGGTTAGGGAACGGCAAGGCTTAGGGCACAGGTGAGGGTACAGAAACGTGGGAGGGTCGGGCTACGTGCTGACGCACGGGTCAGTGCCAGCGTACGGGCCAGGAGTACGCAACGGCGTAGGATAAAGTGTAGGGCTGGTGGTGGATTTGCATTCGGGGCTAGGGTTAGGGTTAGGGAACGGCAAGGCTTAGGGCACAGGTGAGGGTACGGAAACGTGGGAGGGTCAGGCTACGTGCTGACACACAGGTTAGTGCCAGCGTACAGGTCAGGAGTATGGTACGGCGTAAGGTACCGTGTAGGGCTGGAGGTGGGTTTCTATTCCGGGCTAGGGTTAGGGTTAGCGAACGGCAAGGCTTAGGGCACAGGTGAGGGCACGGAAACGTGGGAGGGTCAGGCTACGTGCTGACGCACGGGTCAGTGCCAGCGTACGGGTCAGGAGTAGGGTATGGCGTAAGGTAAGGTGTAGGGCTGGTGGTGGGTTTCTATTCCGGGCTAGGGTTAGGGTTAGGGAACGGCAAGGCTTAGGGCACAGGTGAGGGTACAGAAACGTGGGAGGGTCGGGCTACGTGCTGACGCACGGGTCAGTGCCAGCGTACGGGCCAGGAGTAGGCAACGGCGTAGGATAAAGTGTAGGGCTGGTGGTTGATTTCCGTTCTGGGCTAGTGTTAGGGTTAGGGAACGGCAAGGCTTAGGGCACAGGTGAGGTTACGGAAACGTGGGAGGGTCAGGCTACGTGCTGACGCTCGGGTCAGTGCCAGCGTACGGGCCAGGAGTAAGCAACGGCGTAAGGTAAGGTGTAGGGCTCGTGGTTGGTTTCCGTTCCAGGCTAGGGTTAGGGTTAGGGAACGGCAAGGCTTAGGGCACAGGTGAGGGTACGGAAACGTGGGAGGGTCGGGCTACGTGCTGACGCACGTGTCAGTGCCAGCGTACGGGCCAGGAGTAGGCAACGGCGTAGGATAAAGTGTATGGCTGCTGGTGGATTTGCGTTCTGGGCTAGGGTTAGGGTTAGGGAACGGCAAGGCTTAGGGCACAGGTCAGGGTACGGAAACGCGGGAGGGTAGGGCTACGTGCTGATGCACGGGTCAGTGCCAGAGTACAGGCCAGGACTAGGCAACGGCGTAGGGTAAGGTGTAGGGCTGGTGGTGGGTTTTCATTCCGGGCTAGGGTTAGCGTTAGGGAAAGGCAAGGCTTAGGGCACAGGTGAGGGTACGGAAACGTGGGATGTTCAGGCTACGTGCTGACGCACGGGTCAGTGCCAGCATACGTGCCAGGAGTAGGCAACGGCGTAAGGTAAGGTGTAGGGCTGGTGGTTGGTTTCCGTTCCAAGCTAGGGTTAGGGTTAGGGAACGGCAAGGCTTTGGGCACAGGTGAAGGTACGGAAACGTGGGAGGGTCGGGCTACGTGCTGACGCACGGGTCAGTGCCAGCGTACGGGCCAGGAGTAGGCAACGGCGTAGGATAAAGTGTAGGGCTAGTGGTGGATTTGCGTTCCAGGCTAGGGTTAGGGTTAGGGAACGGCAAGGCTTAGGGCACAGGTGAGGGTACGGAAACGTGGGAGGGTCGGGCTACGTGCTGACGCACGGGTCAGTGCCAGCGTACGGGCCAGGAGTAGGCAACGGCGTAGGATAAAGTGTAGGGCTGGTGGTGGATTTGCGTTCGGGGCTAGGGTTAGGGTTAGGGAACGGCAAGGCTTAGGGCACAGGTGAGGGTACGGAAACGTGGGAGGGTCAGGCTACGTGCTGACGCACAGGTCAGTGCCAGCGTACAGGTCAGGAATATGGTACGGCGTAAGGTAACGTGTAGGGCTGGTGGTGGGTTTCTATTCCGGGCTAGGGTTAGGGTTAGGGAACGGCAAGGCTTAGGGCACAGGTGAGGGCATGGAAACGTGGGAGGGTCAGGCTACGTGCTGACGCACGTGTCAGTGCCAGCGTACGGGTCAGGAGTAGGGTATGGCGTAAGGTAATGTGTAGGGCTGGTGGTGGGTTTCCATTCCGGGCTAGGGTTAGGGTTAGGGAACGGCAAGGCTTAGGGCACAGGTGAGGGTACAGAAACGTGGGAGGGTCGGGCTACGTGCTGACGCACGGGTCAGTGCCAGCGTACGGGCCAGGAGTATGCAACGGCGTAGGATAAAGTGTAGGGCTGGTGGTTGATTTCCGTTCCGGGCTAGTGTTAGGGTTAGGGAACGGCAAGGCTTAGGGCACAGGTGAGGTTACTGAAACGTGGGAGGGTCAGGCTACGTGCTGACGCACGGGTCAGTGCCAGCGTACGGGCCAGGAGTAAGCAACGGCGTAAGGTAAGGTGTAGGGCTGGTGGTTGGTTTCCGTTCCAGGCTAGGGTTAGGGTTAGGGAACGGCAAGGCTTAGGGCACAGGTGAGGGTACGGAAACGTGGGAGGGTCGGGCTACGTGCTGACGCACGTGTCAGTGCCAGCGTACGGGCGAGGAGTAGGCAACGGCGTAGGATAAAGTGTATGGCTGGTGGTGGATTTGCGTTCCGGGCTAGGGTTAGGGTTAGGGAACGGCAAGGCTTAGGGCACAGGTGAGGTTACGGAAACGTGGCAGGGTCAGGCTACGTGCTGACGCACTGCTCAGTGCCAGCGTACAGGTCAGGAGTAGGGTACGGCGTAAGGAAAAGTGTAGGGCTGGTGGTGGGTTTCTATTCCGGGCTAGGGTTAGGGTTAGGGAACGGCAAGGCTTAGGGCACAGGTGAGGGTACGGAAACGTGGGAGGGTCAGGCTACGTGCTGATGCACGTGTCAGTGCCAGCGTACGGGTCAGGAGTAGGGTATGGCGTAAGGTAAGGTGTAGGGCTGGTGGTCGGTTTCTATTCCGGGCTAGGGTTAGGGTTAGGGAACGGCAAGGCTTAGGGCACAGGTGAGGGTACGGAAACGTGGGAGGGTGAGGCTACGTGCTGACACACGGGTCAGTGCCAGCGTACGGGCCAGGAGTAGGCAACGGCTTAAGGTAGGGTGTAGGGCTGGTGGTGGGTTTCTATTCCGGGCTAGGGTTAGGGTTAGGGAACGGCAAGGCTTAGGGCACAGGTGAGGGTACAGAAACGTGGGAGGGTCGGGCTACGTGCTGACGCACGGGTCAGTGCCAGCATACGGGTCAGGAGCAGGCAACGACTTAGGATAAAGTGTAGGGCTGGTGGTGGGTTTCCATTCCGGGCTAGGGTTAGGGTTAGGGAACGGCAACGCTTAGGGCACAGGTGAGGGTATGGAAACGTGGGAGGGTCAGGCTACGTGCTGACGCACGGGTCAGTGCCAGCGTACGGGCCAGGAGTAGGCAACGGCTTAAGGTAAGGTGTAGGGCTGGTGGTGGGTTTCTATTCCGGGCTAGGGTTAGGGTTAGGGAACGGCAAGGCTTAGGGCACAGGTGAGGGTACAGAAACGTGGGAGGGTCGGGCTACGTGCTGACGCACGGGTCAGTGCCAGCGTACGGGCCAGGAGCAGGCAACGGCGTAGGATAAAGTGTAGGGCTGGTGGTGGATTTGCGTTCGGGGCTAGGGTTAGGGTTAGGGAACGGCAAGGCTTAGGGCACAGGTGAGGGTACGGAAACGTGGGAGGGTCAGGCTACGTGCTGACGCACAGGTCAGTGCCTGCGTACATGTCAGGAGTAGGGTACGGCGTAAGGTAAGGTGTAGGGCTGGTGGTGGGTTTCTATTCCGGGCTAGGGTTAGGGTTAGGGAACGGCAAGGCATAGGGCACAGGTGAGGGTACGGAAACGTGGGAGGGTCAGGCTTCGTGCTGACGCACGGGTCAGTGCCAGCGTACGGGCCAGGAGTAGGCAACGGCGTAGGATAAAGTGTAGGCTGGTGGTGGATTTGCGTTCTGGGCTAGGGTTAGGGTTAGGGAACGGCAAGGCTTACGGCACAGGAGAGGGTACGGAAACGCCAGAGTGTAAGGCTACGTGCTGATGCACGGGGCAGTGCCAGAGTACAGGCCAGGAGTAGGCAACGGCGTAGGATAAAGTGTAGGGCTGGTGGTGGGTTTCTATTCCGGGCTAGGGTTAGGGTTAGGGAACGGCAAGGCTTAGGGCACAAGTGAGGGTACGGAAACGTGGGAGGGTCAGGCTACGTGCTGACGCATGGTTCAGTGCCAGCGTACGGGCCAGGAATAGGGTACGGCGTAAGGTAAGGTGTAGGGCTGGTGGTGGGTTTCCATTCCGGTCTAGGGTTAGGGTTAGGGAACGGCAAGGCTTAGGGCACAGCTGAGGGTACGGAAACGTGGGAGGGTCAGGCTACGTGCTGACGCACTGGTCAGTGCCAACGTACGGGCCAGGAGTAGGGTACGGCATAAGGTAAGGTTTAGGGCTTGTGGTTGATTTCCGTTCCAGGCTAGGGTTAGGGTTAGGGAATGGCAAGGCTTAGGGCAAAGGAGAGGGTACGGAAACGTGGGAGGGTCGGGCCCCGTGCTGACGCACGGGTTAGTGCCAGCATACGGGCCAGGAGTAGGCAACGGCGTAGGATAAAGTGTAGGGCTGGTGGTGGGTTTCCATTCCGGGCTAGGGTTAGGGTTAGGGAACGGCAACGCTTAGGGCACAGGTGAGGGTACGGAAACGTGGGAGGGTCAGGCTACGTGCTGACGCACGGGTCAGTGCCAGCGTACGGGCCAGGAGTAGGCAACGGCTTAAGGTAAGGTGTAGGGCTGGTGGTGGGTTTCTATTCCGGGCTAGGGTTAGGGTTAGGGAACGGCAAGGCTTAGGGCACAGGTGAGGGTACAGAAACGTGGGAGGTTCGGGCTACGTGCTGACGCACGGGTCAGTGCCAGCGTACGGGCCAGGAGTAGGCAACGGCTTAAGGTAAGGTGTAGGGCTGGTGGTGGGTTTCTCTTCCGGGCTAGGGTTAGGGTTAGGGAACGGCAAGGCTTAGGGCACAGGTGAGGGTACAGAAACGTGGGAGGGTCGGGCTACGTGCTGACGCACGGGTCAGTGCCAGCGTACGGGCCAGGAGTAGGCAACGGCGTAGGATAAAGTGTAGGGCTGGTGGTGGATTTGCATTCGGGGCTAGGGTTAGGGTTAGGGAACGGCAAGGCTTAGGGCACAGGTGAGGGTACGGAAACGTGGGAGGGTCAGGCTACGTGCTGACGCACAGGTCAGTGCCAGCGTACATGTCAGGAGTAGGGTACGGCGTAAGGTAAGGTGTAGGGCTGGTGGTGGGTTTCTATTCCGGGCTAGGGTTAGGGTTAGGGAACGGCAAGGCATAGGGCACAGGTGAGGGTACGGAAACGTGGGAGGGTCAGGCTTCGTGCTGACGCACGGGTCAGTGCCAGCGTTCGGGTCAGGAGTAGGTTATGGCGTAAGGTAAGGTGTAGGGCTGGTGGTGGGTTTCCGTTCCGGGCTAGGGTTAGTGTTAGGGAACGGCAAGGCTTAGGGCACAGGTGAAGGTACGGAAACGTGGGAGGCTCGTGCTACGTGCTGACGCACGGGTCAGTGCCAGCGTACGGGCCAGGAGTAGGCAACGGCGTAGGATAAAGTGTAGGCTGGTGGTGGATTTGCGTTCTGGGCTAGGGTTAGGGTTAGGGAACGGCAAGGCTTACGGCACAGGAGAGGGTACGGAAACGCCAGAGTGTAAGGCTACGTGCTGATGCACGGGGCTGTGCCAGAGTACAGGCCAGGAGTAGGCAACGGCGTAGGATAAAGTGTAGGGCTGGTGGTGGGTTTCTATTCCGGGCTAGGGTTAGGGTTAGGGAACGGCAAGGCTTAGGGCACAAGTGAGGGTACGGAAACGTGGGAGGGTCAGGCTACGTGCTGACGCACGGTTCAGTGCCAGCGTACGGGCCAGGAATAGGGTACGGCGTAAGGTAAGGTGTAGGGCTGGTGGTGGGTTTCCATTCCGGGCTAGGGTTAGGGTTAGGGAACGGCAAGGCTTAGGGCACAGCTGAGGGTACGGAAACGTGGGAGGGTCAGGCTACGTGCTGACGCACTGGTCAGTGCCAACGTACGGGCCAGGAGTAGGGTACGGCGTAAGGTAAGGTGTAGGGCTTGTGGTTGATTTCCGTTCCAGGCTAGGGTTAGGGTTAGGGAACGGCAAGGCTTAGGGCAAAGGAGAGGGTACGGAAACGTGGGAGGGTCGGGCTACGTGCTGACGCACGGGTCAGTGCCAGCGTACGGGCCAGGAGTAGGCAACGGCTTAAGGTAAGGTGTAGGGCTGGTGGTGGGTTTCTATTCCGGGCTAGGGTTAGGGTTAGGGAATGGCAAGGCTTAGGGCACAGGTGAGGGTACAGAAACGTGGGAGGGTCGGGCTACGTGCTGACGCACGGGTCAGTGCCAGCGTACGGGCCAGGAGTAGGCAACGGCGTAGGATAAAGTGTAGGGCTGGTGGTGGATTTGCATTCGGTGCTAGTGTTAGGGTTAGGGAACGGCAAGGCTTAGGGCACAGGTGAGGGTACGGAAACGTGGGAGGGTCAGGCTACGTGCTGACGCACAGGTCAGTGCCAGCGTACAGGTCAGGATTTGGTACGGCGTAAGGTACCGTGTAGGGCTGTTGGTGGGTTTCAATTCCGGTCTAGGGTTAGGGTTAGGGAACCGCAAGGCTTAGGGCACAGGTGAGGGCACGGAAACGTGGGAGGGTCAGGCTACGTGCTGACGCACGGGTCAGTGCCAGCGTACGGGTCAGGAGTAGGGTATGGCGTAAGGTAAGGTGTAGGGCTGGTGGTGGGTTTCTATTCCGGGCTAGGGTTAGGGTTAGGGAACGGCAAGGCTTAGGGCACAGGTGAGGGTACAGAAACGTGGGAGGGTCGGGCTACGTGCTGACGCACGGGTCAGTGCCAGCGTACGGGCCAGGAGTAGGCAACGGCGTAGGATAAAGTGTAGGGCTGGTGGTTGATTTCCGTTCCGGGCTAGTGTTAGGGTTAGGGAACGGCAAGGCTTAGGGCACAGGTGAGGTTACGGAAACGTGGGAGGGTCAGGCTACGTGCTGACGCTCGGGTCAGTGCCAGCGTACGGGCCAGGAGTAAGCAACGGCGTAAGGTAAGGTGTAGGGCTCGTGGTTGGTTTCCGTTCCAGGCTAGGGTTAGGGTTAGGGAACGGCAAGGCTTAGGGCACAGGTGAGGGTACGGAAACGTGGGAGGGTCGGGCTACGTGCTGACGCACGTGTCAGTGCCAGCGTACGGGCCAGGAGTAGGCAACGGCGTAGGATAAAGTGTATGGCTGCTGGTGGATTTGCGTTCCGGGCTAGGGTTAGGGTTAGGGAATGACAAGGCTTAGGGCACAGGTGAGGGTACGGAAACGTGGGAGGGTCAGGCTACGTGCTGACGCACAGGTCAGTGCCAGCGTACAGGTCAGGAGTAGGGTACGGCGTAAGGAAAAGTGTAGGGCTGGTGGTGGGTTTCTATTCCGGGCTAGGGTTAGGGTTAGGGAACGGCAAGGCTTAGGGCACAGGTGAGGGTACGGAAACGTGGGAGGGTCAGGCTACGTGCTGACGCACGTGTCAGTGCCAGCGTACGGGTCAGGAGTAGGGTACGGCGTACGGTAAGGTGTAGGGCTGGTGGTGGCTTTCTATTCCCGGCTAGGGTTAGGGTTAGGGAACGGCAAGGCTTAGGGCACAGGTGAGGGTACGGAAACGTGGGAGGGTCAGGCTACGTGCTGACGCACGGGTCAGTGCCAGCGTACGGGCCAGGAGTAGGCAACGGCTTAAGGTAAGGTGTAGGGCTGGTGGTGGGTTTCTATTCCGGGCTAGGGTTAGGGTTAGGGAACGGCAAGGCTTAGGGCACAGGTGAGGGTACAGAAACGTGGGAGGGTCGGGCTACGTGCTGACGCACGGGTCAGTGCCAGCATACGGGTCAGGAGTAGGCAACGGCGTAGGATAAAGTGTAGGGCTGGTGGTGGGTTTCCATTCCGGGCTAGGGTTAGCGTTAGGGAACGGCAACGCTTAGGGCACTGGTGAGGGTACAGAAACGTGGGAGGGTCAGGCTACGTGCTGACGCACGGGTCAGTGCCAGCGTACGGGCCAGGAGTAGGCAACGGCTTAAGGTAAGGTGTAGGGCTGGTGGTGGGTTTCTATTCCGGGCTAGGGTTAGGGTTAGGGAACGGCAAGGCTTAGGGCACAGGTGAGGGTACAGAAACGTGGCAGGGTCGGGCTACGTGCTGACGCACGGGTCAGTGCCAGCGTACGGGCCAGGAGTAGGCAACGGCTTAAGGTAAGGTGTAGGGCTGGTGGTGGGTTTCTATTCCGGGCTAGGGTTAGGGTTAGGAAACGGCAAGGCTTAGGGCACAGGTGAGGGTACAGAAACGTGGGAGGGTCGGGCTACGTGCTGACGCACGGGTCAGTGCCAGCGTACGGGCCAGGAGTAGGCAACGGCGTAGGATAAAGTGTAGGGCTGGTGGTGGATTTGCGTTCGGGGCTAGGGTTAGGGTTAGGGAACCGCAAGGCTTAGGGCACAGGTGAGGGTACGGAAACGTGGGAGGGTCAGGCTACGTGCTGACGCACAGGTCAGTGCCAGCGTACAGGTCATGAGTAGGGTACGGCGTAAGGTAAGGTGTAGGGCTGGTGGTGGGTTTCTATTCCGGGCTAGGGTTAGGGTTAGGGAACGGCAAGGCATAGGGCACAGGTGAGGGTACGGAAACGTGGGAGGGTCAGTCTACGTGCTGACGCACGGGTCAGTGCCAGCGTACGGGTCAGGAGTAGGTTATGGCGTAAGGTAAGGTGTAGGGCTGGTGGTGGGTTTCTATTCAGGGCTAGGGTTAGGGTTAGGGAACAGCAAGGCTTAGGGCACAGGTGAGGGTACGGAAACGTGGGAGGGTCCCGCTACGTGCTGACGCACGGGTCAGTGCCAGCGTACGGGCCAGGAGTAGGCAACGGCGTAGGATAAAGTGTAGGGCTGGTGGTGGATTTGCGTTCCGGGCTAGGGTTAGGGTTAGTTAACGGCATGGCTTAGGGCACAGGTGAGGGTACGGAAACGTGGGAGGGTCAGGCTACGTGCTGACGCACGGTTCAGTACCAGCGTACGGGCCAGGAATAGGGTACGGCGTAATGTAAGGTGTCAGGCTGGTGGTGGGTTTCCGTTCCGGGCTAGGGTTAGGGTTAGGGAACGGCAAGGCTTAGGGCACAGGTGAAGGTACGGAAACGTGGGAGGCTCGTGCTACGTGCTGACGCACGGGTCAGTGCCAGCGTACGGGCCAGGAGTAGGCAACGGCGTAGGATAAAGTGTAGGCTGGTGGTGGATTTGCATACTGGGCTAGGGTTAGGGTTAGGGAACGGCAAGGCTTAGGGCACAGGAGAGGGTACGGAAACGCCAGAGTGTAAGGCTACGTGCTGATGCACGGGGCAGTGCCAGAGTACAGGCCAGGAGTAGGCAACGGCGTAGGGTAAGGTGTAGGGCTGGTGGTGGGTTTCCATTCCGGGCTAGGGTTAGGGTTAGGGAACGGCAAGGCTTAGGGCACAGGTGAGGGTACGGAAACGTGGGAGGGTCAGGCTACGTGCTGACGCACGGGTCAGTGCCAGCGTACGGGCCAGGAGTAGGCAACGGCTTAAGGTAAGGTGTAGGGCTGGTGGTGGGTTTCTATTCCGGGCTAGGGTTAGGGTTAGGGAACGGCAAGGCTTAGGGCACACGTGAGGGTACAGAAACGTGGGAGGGTCGGGCTACGTGCTGACGCACGGGTCAGTGCCAGCGTACGGGCCAGGAGTAGGCAACGGCTTAAGGTAAGGTGTAGGGCTGGTGGTGGGTTTCTATTCAGGGCTAGGGTTAGGGTTAGGGAACGGCAAGGCTTAGGGCACAGGTGAGGGTACAGAAACGTGGGAGGGTCGGGCTACGTGCTGACGCACGGGTCAGTGCCAGCGTACGGGCCAGGAGCAGGCAACGGCGTAGGATAAAGTGTAGGGCTGGTTGTGGATTTGCGTTCGGGGCTAGGGTTAGGGTTAGGGAACGGCAAGGCTTAGGGCACAGGTGAGAGTACGGAAACGTGGGAGGGTCAGGCTACGTGCTGACGCACAGGTCAGTGCCAGCGTACAGGTCAGGAGTAGGGTACGGCATAAGGTAAGGTGTAGGGCTGGTGGTGGGTTTCTATTCCGGGCTAGGGTTAGGGTTAGGGAACGGCAAGGCATAGGGCACAGGTGAGGGTACGGAAACGTGGGAGGGTCAGGCTTCGTGCTGACGCACGGGTCAGTGCCAGCGTTCGGGTCAGGAGTAGGTTATGGCGTAAGGTAAGGTGTAGGGCTGGTGGTGGGTTTACGTTCCGGGCTAGGGTTAGGGTTAGGGAACGGCAAGGCTTAGGGCACAGGTGAAGGTACGGAAACGTGGGAGGCTCGTGCTACGTGCTGACGCACGGGTCAGTGCCAGCGTACGGGCCAGGAGTAGGCAACGGCGTAGGATAAAGTGTAGGCTGGTGGTGGATTTGCGTTCTGGGCTAGGGTTAGGGTTAGGGAACGGCAAGGCTTACGGCACAGGAGAGGTTACGGAAACGCCAGAGTGTAAGGCTACGTGCTGATGCACGGGGCAGTGCCAGAGTACAGGCCAGGAGTAGGCAACGGCGTAGGATAAAGTGTAGGGCTGGTGGTGGGTTTCTATTCCGGGCTAGGGTTAGGGTTAGGGAACGGCAAGGCTTAGGGCACAAGTGAGGGTACGGAAACGTGGGAGGGTCAGGCTACGTGCTGACGCACGGTTCAGTGCCAGCGTACGGGCCAGGAATAGGGTACGGCGTAAGGTAAGGTGTAGGGCTGGTGGTGGGTTTCCATTCCGGGCTAGGGTTAGGGTTAGGGAACGGCAAGGCTTAGGGCACAGCTGAGGGTACGGAAACGTGGGAGGGTCAGGCTACGTGCTGACGCACTGGTCAGTGCCAACATACGGGCCAGGAGTAGGGTACGGCGTAAGGTAAGGTGTAGGGCTTGTGGTTGATTTCCGTTCCAGGCTAGGGTTAGGGTTAGGGAACGGCAAGGCTTAGGGCAAAGGAGAGGGTACGGAAACGTGGGAGGGTCGGGCCCCGTGCTGACGCACGGGTTAGTGCCAGCATACGGACCAGGAGTAGGCAACGGCGTAGGATAAAGTGTAGGGCTGGTGGTGGGTTTCCATTCCGGGCTAGGGTTAGGGTTAGGGAACGGCAACGCTTAGGGCACAGGTGAGGGTACGGAAACGTGGGAGGGTCAGGCTACATGCTGACGCACATGTCAGTGCCAGCGTACGGGCCAGGAGTAGGCAACGGCTTAAGGTAAGGTTTAGGGCTGGTGGTGGGTTTCTATTCCGGGCTAGGGTTAGGGTTAGGGAACGGCAAGGCTTAGGGCACAGGTGAGGGTACAGAAACGTGGGAGGTTCGGGCTACGTGCTGACGCACGGGTCAGTGCCAGCGTACGGGCCAGGAGTAGGCAACGGCTTAAGGTAAGGTGTAGGGCTGGTGATGGGTTTCTATTCCGGGCTAGGTTTAGGGTTAGGGAACGGCAAGGCTTAGGGCACAGGTGAGGGTACAGAAACGTGGGAGGGTCGGGCTACGTGCTGACGCACGGGTCAGTGCCAGCGTACGGGCCAGGAGTAGGCAACGGCGTAGGATAAAGTGTAGGGCTGGTGGTGGATTTGCATACGGGGCTAGGATTAGGGTTAGGGAACGGCAAGGCTTAGGGCACAGGTGAGGGTACGGAAACGTGGGAGGGTCAGGCTACGTGCTGACGCACAGGTTAGTGCCAGCGTACAGGTCAGGGGTATGGTACGGCGTAAGGTACCGTGTAGGGCTGGTGGTGGGTTTCTATTCCGGGCTAGGGTTAAGGTTAGCGAACGGCAAGGCTTAGGGCACAGGTGAGGGTACAGAAACGTGGGAGGGTCGGGCTACGTGCTGACGCACGGGTCAGTGCCAGCGTACGGGCCAGGAGTAGGCAACGGCGTAGGATAAAGTGTAGGGCTGGTGGTTGATTTCTGTTCCGGGCTAGTGTTAGGGTTAGGGAACGGCAAGGCTTAGGGCACAGGTGAGGTTACGGAAACGTGGGAGGGTCAGGCTACGTGCTGACGCTCGGGTCAGTGCCAGCGTACGGGCCAGGAGTAAGCAACGGCGTAAGGTAAGGTGTAGGGCTCGTGGTTTGTTTCCGTTCCAGGCTAGGGTTAGGGTTAGGGAACGGCAAGGCTTAGGGCACAGGTGAGGGTACGGAAACGTGGGAGGGTCGGGCTACGTGCTGACGCACGTGTCAGTGCCAGCGTACGGGACAGGAGTAGGCAACGGCGTAGGATAAAGTGTATGGCTGGTGGTGGATTTGCGTTCCGGGCTAGGTTTAGGGTTAGGGAATGACAAGGCTTAGGGCACAGGTGAGGGTACGGAAACGTGGGAGGGTCAGGCTACGTGCTGACGCACAGGTCAGTGCCAGCGTACAGGTCAGGAGTAGGGTACGGCGTAAGGAAAAGTGTAGGGCTGGTGGTGGGTTTCTATTCCGGGCTAGGGTTAGGGTTAGGGAACGGCAAGGCTTAGGGCACAGGTGAGGGTACGGAAACGTGGGAGGGTCAGGCTACGTGCTGACGCACGTGTCAGTGCCAGCGTACGGGTCAGGAGTAGGGTACGGCGTACGGTAAGGTGTAGGGCTGGTGGTGGCTTTCTATTCCCGGCTAGGGTTAGGGTTAGGGAACGGCAAGGCTTAGGGCACTGGTGAGGGTACGGAAACGTGGGAGGGTCAGGCTACGTGCTGACGCACGGGTCAGTGCCAGCGTACGGGCCAGGAGTAGGCAACGGCTTAAGGTAAGGTGTAGGGCTGGTGGTGGGTTTCTATTCCGGGCTAGGGTTAGGGTTAGGGAACGGCAAGGCTTAGGGCACAGGTGAGGGTACAGAAACGTGGGAGGGTCGGGCTACGTGCTGACGCACGGGTCAGTGCCAGCATACGGGTCAGGAGTAGGCAACGGCGTAGGATAAAGTGTAGGGCTGGTGGTGGGTTTCCATTCCGGGCTAGGGTTAGGGTTAGGGAACGGCAACGCTTAGGGCACTGGTGAGGGTAAGGAAACGTGGGAGGGTCAGGCTACGTGCTGACGCACGGGTCAGTGCCAGCGTACGGGCCAGGAGTAGGCAACGGCTTAAGGTAAGGTGTAGGGCTGGTGGTGGGTTTCTATTCCGGGCTAGGGTTAGGGTTAGGGAACGGCAAGACTTAGGGCACAGGTGAGGGTACAGAAACGTGGGAGGGTCGGGCTACGTGCTGACGCACGGGTCAGTGCCAGCGTACGGGCCAGGAGTAGGCAACGGCGTAGGATAAAGTGTAGGGCTGGTGGTGGATTTGCGTTCGGGGCTAGGGTTAGGGTTAGGGAACGGCAAGGCTTAGGGCACAGGTGAGGGTACGGAAACGTGGGAGGGTCAGGCTACGTGCTGACGCACAGGTCAGTGCCAGTGTACAGGTCAGGAGTAGGGTACGGCGTAAGGTAAGGTGTAGGGCTGGTGGTGGGTTTCTATTCCGGGCTAGGGTTAGGGTTAGGGAACGGCAAGGCATAGGGCACAGGTGAGGGTACGGAAACGTGGGAGGGTCAGTCTACGTGCTGACGCACGGGTCAGTGCCAGCGTACGGGTCAGGAGTAGGTTATGGCGTAAGGAAAGGTGTAGGGCTGGTGGTTGGTTTCTATTCCGGGCTAGGGTTAGGGTTAGGGAACGGCAAGGCTTAGGGCACAGGTGAGGGTACGGAAACGTGGGAGGGTCCCGCTACGTGCTGACGCATGGGTCAGTGCCAGCGTACGGGCCAGGAGTAGGCAACGGCGTAGGATAAAGTGTAGGGCTGGTGGTGGATTTGCGTTCCCGGCTAGGGTTAGGGTTAGGGAACGGCATGGCTTAGGGCACAGGTGAGGGTACGGAAACGTGGGAGGGTCAGGCTACGTGCTGACGCACGGTTCAGTGCCAGCGTACGGGCCAGGAATAGGGTACGGCGTAATGTAAGGTGTCAGGCTGGTGGTGGGTTTCCGTTCCGGGCTAGGGTTAGGGTTAGGGAACGGCAAGGCTTAGGGCACAGGTGAAGGTACGGAAACGTGGGAGGCTCGTGCTACGTGCTGACGCACGGGTCAGTGCCAGCGTACGGGCCAGGAGTAGGCAACGGCGTAGGATAAAGTGTAGGCTGGTGGTGGATTTGCGTTCTGGGCTAGGGTTAGGGTTAGGGAACGGCAAGGCTTAGGGCACAGGAGAGGGTACGGAAACGCCAGAGTGTAAGGCTACGTGCTGATGCATGGGGCAGTGCCAGAGTACAGGCCAGGAGTAGGCAACGGCTTAGGGTAAGGTTTAGGGCTGGTGGTGGGTTTCCATTCCGGGCTAGCGTTAGGGTTAGGGAACGGCAAGGCTTAGGGCACAGGTGAGGGTACGGAAACGTGGGAGGGTCAGGCTACGTGCTGACGCACGGGTCAGTGCCAGCGTACGGGCCAGGAGTAGGCAACGGCTTAAGGTAAGGTGTAGGGCTGGTGGTGGGTTTCTATTCCGGGCTAGGGTTAGGGTAAGGGAACGGCAAGGCTTAGGGCACAGGTGAGGGTACAGAAACGTGGGAGGGTCGGGCTACGTGCTGACGCACGGGTCAGTGCCAGCGTACGGGCCAGGAGTAGGCAACGGCTTAAGGTAAGGTGTAGGGCTGGTGGTGGGTTTCTATTCCGGGCTAGGTTTAGGGTTAGGGAACGGCAGGGCTTAGGGCACAGGTGAGGGTACAGAAACGTGGGAGGGTCGGGCTACGTGCTGACGCACGGGTCAGTGCCAGCGTACGGGCCAGGAGCAGGCAACGGCGTAGGATAAAGTGTAGGGCTGGTGGTGGATTTGCGTTCGGGGCTAGGGTTAGGGTTAGGGAACGGCAAGGCTTAGGGCACAGGTGAGGGTACGGAAACGTGGGAGGGTCAGGCTACGTGCTGACGCACAGGTCAGTGCCAGCGTACAGGTCAGGAGTAGGGTACGGCGTAAGGTAAGGTGTAGGGCTGGTGGTGGGTTTCTATTCCGGGCTAGGGTTAGGGTTAGGGAACGGCAAGGCTTAGGGCACAGGTGAGGGTATGGAAACGTGGGAGGGTCAGGCTTCGTGCTGACGCACGGGTCAGTGCCAGGGTTCGGGTCAGGAGTAGGTTATGGCGTAAGGTAAGGTGTAGGGCTGGTGGTGGGTTTCCGTTCCGGGCTAGGGTTAGGGTTAGGGAACGGCAAGGCTTAGGGCACAGGTGAAGGTACGGAAACGTGGGAGGCTCGTGCTACGTGCTGACGCACAGGTCAGTGCCAGCGTACGGGCCAGGAGTAGGCAACGGAGTAGGATAAAGTGTAGGCTGGTGGTGGATTTGCGTTCTGGGCTAGGGTTAGGGTTAGGGAACGGCAAGGCTTACGGCACAGGAGAGGGTACGGAAACGCCAGAGTGTAAGGCTACGTGCTGATGCACGGGGCAGTGCCAGAGTACAGGCCAGGAGTAGGCAACGGCGTAGGATAAAGTGTAGGGCTGGTGGTGGGTTTCTATTCCGGGCTAGGGTTAGGGTTAGGGAACAGCAAGGCTTAGGGCACAAGTGAGGGTACGGAAACGTGGGAGGGTCAGGCTACGTGCTGACGCACGGTTCAGTGCCAGCGTACGGGCCAGGAATAGGGTACGGCGTAAGGTAAGGTGTAGGGCTGGTGGTGGGTTTCCATTCTGGGCTAGGGTTAGGGTTAGGGAACGGCAAGGCTTAGGGCACAGCTGAGGGTACGGAAACGTGTGAGGGTCAGGCTACGTGCTGACGCACTGGTCAGTGCCAACGTACGAACCAGGAGTAGGGTACAGCGTAAGGTAAGGTGTAGGGCTTGTGGTTGATTTCCGTTCCAGGCTAGGGTTAGGGTTAGGGAACGGCAAGGCTTAGGGCAAAGTAGAGGGTACGGAAACGTGGGAGGGTCAGGCCCCGTGCTGACGCACGGGTTAGTGCCAGCATACGGGCCAGGAGTAGGCAACGGCATAGGATAAAGTGTAGTGCTGGTGGTGGGTTTCCATTCCGGGCTAGGGTTAGGGTTAGGGAACGGCAACGCTTAGGGCACAGGTGAGGGTACGGAAACGTGGGAGGGTCAGGCTACGTGCTGACGCACAGGTCAGTGCCAGCGTACGGGCCAGGAGTAGGCAACGGCTTAAGGTAAGGTGTAGGGCTGGTGGTGGGTTTCTATTCCGGGCTAAGGTTAGGGTTAGGGAACGGCAAGGCTTAGGGCACAGGTGAGGGTACAGAAACGTGGGAGGTTCGGGCTACGTGCTGACGCACGGGTCAGTGCCAGCGTACGGGCCAGGAGCAGGCAACGGCTTAAGGTAAGGTGTAGGGCTGGTGATGGGTTTCTATTCCGGGCTAGGGTTAGGGTTAGGGAACGGCAAGGCTTAGGGCACAGGTGAGGGTACAGAAACGTGGGAGGGTCGGGCTACGTGCTGACGCACGGGTCAGTGCCAGCGTACGGGCCAGGAGTAGGCAACGGCGTAGGATAAAGTGTAGGGCTGGTGGTGGATTTGCATTCGGGGCTAGGGTTAGGGTTAGGGAACGGCAAGGCTTAGGGCACAGGTGAGGGTACGGAAACGTGGGAGGGTCAGGCTACGTGCTGAGTCACAGGTTAGTGCCAGCGTACAGGTCAGGAGTATGGTACGGCGTAAGGTACCGTGTAGGGCTGGTGGTGGGTTTCTATTCCGGGCTAGGGTTAGGGTTAGCGAACGGCAAGGCTTAGGGCACAGGTGAGGGCACGGAAACGTGGGAGGGTCAGGGTACGTGCTGACGCACGGGTCAGTGCCAGCGTACGGGTCAGGAGTAGGGTATGGCGTAAGGTAAGGTGTAGGGCTGGTGGTGGGTTTCTATTCCAGGCTAGGGTTAGGGTTAGGGAACGGCAAGGCTTAGGGCACAGGTGAGGGTACAGAAACGTGGGAGGGTCGGGCTACGTGCTGACGCACGGGTCAGTGCCAGCGTACGGGCCAGGATTAGGCAACGGCGTAGGATAAAGTGTAGGGCTGGTGGTTGATTTCCGTTCCGGGCTAGTGTTAGGGTTAGGGAACGGCAAGGCTTAGGGCACAGGTGAGGTTACGGAAACGTGGGAGGGTCAGGCTACGTGCTGACGCTCGGGTCAGTGCCAGCGTACGGGCCAGGAGTAAGCAACGGCGTAAGGTAAGGTGTAGGGCTCGTGGTTGGTTTCCGTTCCAGGCTAGGGTTAGGGTTAGGGAACGGCAAGGCTTAGGGCACAGGTGAGGGTACGGAAACGTGGGAGGGTCGGGCTACGTGCTGACGCACGTGTCAGTGCCAGCGTACGGGCCAGGAGTAGGCAACGGCGTAGGATAAAGTGTATGGCTGGTGGTGGATTTGCGTTCCGGGCTAGGGTTAGGGTTAGGGAACGACAAGGCTTAGGGCACAGGTGAGGGTACAGAAACGTGGGAGGGTCAGGCTACGTGCTGACGCACAGGTCAGTGCCAGCGTACAGGTCAGGAGTAGGGTACGGCGTAAGGAAAAGTGTAGGGCTGGTGGTGGGTTTCTATTCCGGGCTAGGGTTAGGGTTAGGGAACGGCAAGGCTTAGGGCACAGGTGAGGGTACGGAAACGTGGGAGGGTCAGGCTACGTGCTGACGCACGTGTCAGTGCCAGCGTACGGGTCAGGAGTAGGGTACGGCGTAAGGTAAGGTGTAGGGCTGGTGGTAGCTTTCTATTCCCGGCTAGGGTTAGGGTTAGGGAACGGCAAGGCTTAGGGCACAGGTGAGGGTACGGAAACGTGGGAGGGTCAGGCTACGTGCTGACGCACGGGTCAGTGCCAGCGTACGGGCCAGGAGTAGGCAACGGCCTAAGGTAAGGTGTAGGGCTGGTGGTGGGTTTCTATTCCGGGCTAGGGTTAGGGTTAGGGAACGGCAAGGCTTAGGGCACAGGTGAGGGTACAGAAACGTGGGAGGGTCGGGCTACGTGCTGACGCACGGGTCAGTGCCAGCATACGGGTCAGGAGTAGGCAACGGCGTAGGATAAAGTGTAGGGCTGGTGGTGGGTTTCCATTCCGGGCTAGGGTTAGGGTTAGGGAATGGCAACGCTTAGGGCACTGGTGAGGGTATGGAAACGTGGGAGGGTCAGGCTACGTGCTGACGCACGGGTCAGTGCCAGCGTACGGGCCAGGAGTTGGCAACGGCTTAAGGTAAGGTGTAGGGCTGGTGGTGGGTTTCTATTCCGGGCTAGGGTTAGGGTTAGGGAACGGCAAGGCTTAGGGCACAGGTGAGGGTACAGAAACGTGGGAGGGTCGGGCTACGTGCTGACGCACGGGTCAGTGCCAGCGTACGGGCCAGGAGTAGGCAACGGCTTAAGGTAAGGTGTAGGGCTGGTGGTGGGTTTCTATTCCGGGCTAGGGTTAGGGTTAGGGAACGGCAAGGCTTAGGGCACAGGTGAGGGTACAGAAAAGTGGGAGGGTAGGGCTACGTGCTGACGCACGGGTCAGTGCCAGCGTACGGGCCAGGAGTAGGCAACGGCGTAGGATAAAGTGTAGGGCTGGTGGTGGATTTGCGTTCGGGGCTAGGGTTAGGGTTAGGGAACGGCAAGGCTTAGGGCACAGGAGAGGGTACGGAAACGCCAGAGTGTAAGGCTACGTGCTGATGCACGGGGCAGTGCCAGAGTACAGGCCAGGAGTAGGCAACGGCGTAGGGTAAGGTGTAGGGCTGGTGGTGGGTTTCCATTCCGGGCTAGGGTTAGGGTTAGGGAACGGCAAGGCTTAGGGCACAGGTGAGGGTACGGAAACGTGGGAGGGTCAGGCTACGTGCTGACGCACGGGTCAGTGCCAGCGTACGGGCCAGGTGTAGGCAACAGCGTAAGGTAAGGTGTAGGGCTGGTGGTTGTTTTCCGTTCCAGGCTAGGGTTAGGGTTAGGGAACGGCAAGGCTTAGGGCACAGGTGAGGGTACGGAAACGTGGGAGGGTCAGGCTACGTGCTGACGCACGGTTCAGTGCCAGCGTACGGGCCAGGAATAGGGTACGGCGTAAGGTAAGGTGTAGGGCTGGTGGTGGGTTTCCATTCCGGGCTAGGGTTAGGGTTAGGGAACGGCAAGGCTTAGGGCACAGCTGAGGGCACGGAAACGTGGGAGGGTCAGGCTACGTGCTGACGCACGGGTCAGTGCCAGCGTACGGGTCAGGAGTAGTGTACGGCGTAAGGTATGGTGTAGGGCTGGTGGTGGGTTTCTATTCCGGGCTAGGGTTAGGGTTAGGGAACGGCAAGGCTTAGGGCACAGGTCAGGGTACGGAAACGCGGGAGGGTAAGGCTACGTGCTGATGAACGGGTCAGTGCCAGAGTACAGGCCAGGAGTAGGAAACGGCGTAGGGTAAGGTGTAGGGCTGGTGGTTGGTTTCCGTTCCAGGCTAGGGTTAGGGTTAGGGTACGGCAAGGCTTAGGGCACAGGGGAGGGTACAGAAACGTGGGAGGGTCGGGCTACGTGCTGATTCACGGGTCCGTGCCAGCGTTCGGGCCAGGAGTGGGCAACGGCGTAAGGTAAGGTGTAGGGCTTGTGGTTGATTTCCGTTCCGGGATAGGGTTAGGGTTAGGGATCGGCAAGGCTTAGGGCACAGGTGAGCGTATGGAAACGTGGGAGGGTCGGGGTACGTGCAGACGCACGGGTCAGTGCCAGCGTACGGGCCAGGAGTAGGCAACGGCGTAGGATAAAGTGTACGGCTGGTGGTGGATTTGCGTTCGGGGCTAGGGTTAGGGTTAGGGAACGGCAAGGCTTAGGGCACAGGTGAGGGTACGGAAACGTGGGAGGGTCAGGCTACGTGCTGACGCACAGGTCAGTGCCAGCGTACAGGTCAGGAGTAGGGTACGGCGTAAGGTAATGTGTAGGGCTGGTGGTGGGTTTCTATTCCAGGCTAGGGTTAGGGTTAGGGAACGGCAAGGCATAGGGCACAGGTGAGGGTACGGAAACGTGGGAGGGTCAGTCTACGTGCTGACGCACTGGTCAGTGCCAGCGTACGGGTCAGGAGTAGCTTATGGCGTAAGGTAATGTGTAGGGCTGGTGGTGGGTTTCTATTCCGGGCTAGGGTTAGGGTTAGGGAACGGCAAGGCTTAGGGCACAGGTGAGGGTACGGAAACGTGGGAGGGTCGGGCTACGTGTTGACGCACGGGTCAGTGCCAGCGTACGGGCCAGGAGTAGGCAACGGCGTAGGATAAAGTGTAGGGCTGGTGGTGGATTTGCGTTCCGGGCTAGGGTTAGGGTTAGGGAACGGCATGGCTTAGGGCACAGGTGAGGGTACGGAAACGTGGGAGGGTCAGGCTACGTGCTGACGCACGGTTCAGTGCCAGCGTACGGGCCAGGAATAGGGTACGGCGTAATGAAAGGTGTCAGGCTGGTGGTGGGTTTCCGTTCCGGGCTAGGGTTAGGGTTAGGGAACGGCAAGGCTTAGGGCACAGGTGAAGGTACGGAAACGTGGGAGGCTCGTGCTACGTGCTGACGCACGGGTCAGTGCCAGCGTACGGGCCAGGAGTAGGCAACGGCGTAGGATAAAGTGTAGGCTGGTGGTGGATTTGCGTTCTGGGCTAGGGTTAGGGTTAGGGAACGGCAAGGCTTAGGGCACAGGAGAGGGTACGGAAACGCCAGAGTGTAAGGCTACGTGCTGATGCACGGGGCAGTGCCAGAGTACAGGCCAGGAGTAGGCAACGGCGTAGGGTAAGGTGTAGGGCTGGTGGTGGGTTTCCATTCCGGGCTAGGGTTAGGGTTAGGGAACGGCAAGGCTTAGGGCACAGGTGAGGGTACGGAAACGTGGGAGGGTCAGGCTACGTGCTGACGCACGGGTCAGTGCCAGCGTACGGGCCAGGTGTAGGCAACGGCGTAAGGTAAGGTGTAGGGCTGGTGGTTGTTTTCCGTTCCAGGCTAGGGTTAGGGTTAGGGAACGGCAAGGCTTAGGGCACAGGTGAGGGTACGGAAACGTGGGAGGGTCGGGCTACGTGCAGACGCACGGGTCAGTGCCAGCGTACGGGCCAGGAGTAGGCAACGGCGTAGGATAAAGTGTACAGCTGGTGGTGGATTTGCGTTCTGGGCTAGGGTTAGGGTTAGGGAACGGCAAGGCTAAGGGCACAGGTCAGGGTACGGAAACGCGGGAGGGTAAGGCTACGTGCTGATGCACGGGTCAGTGCCAGAGTACAGGCCAGGAATATGGTACGGCGTAAGGTAACGTGTAGGGCTGGTGGTGGGTTTCTATTCCGGGCTAGGGTTAGCATTAGGGAAAGGCAAGGCTTCGGGCACAGGTGAGGGTACGGAAACGTGGGAGGTTCAGGCTACGTGCTGACGCACGGGTCAGTGCCAGCATACGTGCCAAGAGTAGGCAACGGCGTAAGGTAAGGTGTAGGGCTGGTGGTTGGTTTCCATTCCAGGCTAGGGTTAGGGTTAGGGAACGGCAAGGCTTAGGGCACAGGTGAGGGTACGGAAACCTGGGAGGGTCAGGCTACGTGCTGACGCACAGGTCAGTGCCAGCGTACAGGTCAGGAATATGGTACGGCGTAATGTAACGTGTAGGGCTGGTGGTGGGTTTCTATTCCGGGCTAGGGTTAGGGTTAGGGAACTGCAAGGCTTAGGGCACAGGTGAGGGCACGGAAACGTGGGAGGGTCAGGCTACGTGCTGACGCACGGGTCAGTGCCAGCGTACGGGTCAGGAGTAGGGTATGGCGTAAGGTAAGGTTTAGGGCTGGTGGTGGGTTTCTATTCCGGGCTAGGGTTAGGGTTAGGGAACGGCAAGGCTTAGGGCACAGGTGAGGGTACAGAAACGTGGGAGGGTCGGGCTACGTGCTGACGCACGGGTCAGTGCCAGCGTACGGGCCAGGAGTATGCAACGGCGTAGGATAAAGTGTAGGGCTGGTGGTTGATTTCCGTTCTGCGCTAGTGTTAGGGTTAGGGAACGGCAAGGCTTAGGGCACAGGTGAGGTTACGGAAACGTGGGAGGGTCAGGCTACGTGCTGACGCACGGTTCAGTGCCAGCGTACGGGCCAGGAATAGGGTACGGCGTAAGGTAAGGTGTAGGGCTGGTGGTGGGTTTCCATTCCGGGCTAGGGTTAGGGTTAGGGAACGGCAAGGCTTAGGGCACAGCTGAGGGTAGGGAAACGTGGGAGGGTCAGGCTACGTGCTGACGCACTGGTCAGTGCCAACGTACGGGCCAGGAGTAGGGTACGGCGTAAGGTAAGGTGTAGGGCTTGTGGTTGATTTCCGTTCCAGGCTAGGGTTAGGGTTAGGGAACGGCAAGGCTTAGGGCAAAGGAGAGGGTACGTAAACGTGGGAGGGTCGGGCCCCGTGCTGATGCACGGGTTAGTGCCAGCATACGGGCCAGGAGTAGGAAACGGCGTAGGATAAAGTGTAGGGCTGGTGGTGGGTTTCCATTCCGGGCTAGGGTTAGGGTTAGGGAACGGCAACGCTTAGGGCACAGGTGAGGGTACGGAAACGTGGGAGGGTCAGGCTACGTGCTGACGCACGGGTCAGTGCCAGCCTACGGGCCAGGAGTAGGCAACGGCTTAAGGTAAGGTGTAGGGCTGGTGGTGGGTTTCCATTCCGGGCTAGGGTTAGTGTTAGGGAACGGCAAGGCTTAGGGCACAGGTGAATGTACGGAAACGTGGGAGGCTCGTGCTACGTGCTGACGCACGGGTCAGTGCCAGCGTACGGGCCAGGAGTAGGCAACGGCGTAGGATAAAGTGTAGGCTGGTGGTGGATTTGCGTTCTGGGCTAGGGTTAGGGTTAGGGAACGGCAAGGCTTACGGCACAGGAGAGGGTACGGAAACGCCAGAGTGTAAGGCTACGTGCTGATGCACGGGGCAGTGCCAGAGTACAGGCCAGGAGTAGGCAACGGCGTAGGATAAAGTGTAGGGCTGGTGGTGGGTTTCTATTCCGGGCTAGGGTTAGGGTTAGGGAACGGCAAGGCTTAGGGCACAAGTGAGGGTACGGAAACGTGGGAGGGTCAGGCTACGTGCTGACGCACGGTTCAGTGCCAGCGTACGGGCCAGGAATAGGGTACGGCGTAAGGTAAGGTGTAGGGCTGGTGGTGGGTTTCCATTCCGGGCTAGGGTTAGGTTTAGGGAACGGCAAGGCTTAGGGCACAGCTGAGGGTACGGAAACGTGGGAGGGTCAGGCTACGTGCTGACGCACTGGTCAGTGCCATCGTACGGGCCAGGAGTAGGGTACGGCGTAAGGTAAGGTGTAGGGCTTGTGGTTGATTTCCGTTCCAGGCTAGGGTTAGGGTTAGGGAACGGCAAGGCTTAGGGCAAAGAAGAGGGTACGGAAACGTGGGAGGGTCGGGCCCCGTGCTGACGCACGGGTTAGTGCCAGCATACGGGCCAGGAGTAGGCAACGGCGTAGGATAAAGTGTAGGGCTGGTGGTGGGTTTCCATTCCGGGCTAGGGTTAGGGTTAGGGAACGGCAACGCTTAGGGCACAGGTGAGGGTACGGAAACGTGGGAGGGTCAGGCTACGTGCTGACGCACGGGTCAGTGCCAGCGTACGGGCCAGGAGTAGGCAACGGCTTAAGGTAAGGTGTAGGGCTGGTGGTGGGTTTCTATTCTGGGCTAGGGTTAGGGTTAGGGAACGGCAAGGCTTAGGGCACAGGTGAGGGTACAGAAACGTGGGAGGGTCGGGCTACGTGCTGACGCACGGGTCAGTGCCAGCGTACGGGCCAGGAGTACGCAACGGCGTAGGATAAAGTGTAGGGCTGGTGGTGGATTTGCATTCGGGGCTAGGGTTAGGGTTAGGGAACGGCAAGGCTTAGGGCACAGGTGAGGGTACGGAAACGTGGGAGGGTCAGGCTACGTGCTGACACACAGGTTAGTGCCAGCGTACAGGTCAGGAGTATGGTACGGCGTAAGGTACCGTGTAGGGCTGGTGGTGGGTTTCTATTCCGGGCTAGGGTTAGGGTTAGCGAACGGCAAGGCTTAGGGCACAGGTGAGGGCACGGAAACGTGGGAGGGTCAGGCTACGTGCTGACGCACGGGTCAGTGCCAGCGTACGGGTCAGGAGTAGGGTATGGCGTAAGGTAAGGTGTAGGGCTGGTGGTGGGTTTCTATTCCGGGCTAGGGTTAGGGTTAGGGAACGGCAAGGCTTAGGGCACAGGTGAGGGTACAGAAACGTGGGAGGGTCGGGCTACGTGCTGACGCACGGGTCAGTGCCAGCGTACGGGCCAGGAGTAGGCAACGGCGTAGGATAAAGTGTAGGGCTGGTGGTTGATTTCCGTTCCGGGCTAGTGTTAGGGTTAGGGAACGGCAAGGCTTAGGGCACAGGTGAGGTTACGGAAACGTGGGAGGGTCAGGCTACGTGCTGACGCTCGGGTCAGTGCCAGCGTACGGGCCAGGAGTAAGCAACGGCGTAAGGTAAGGTGTAGGGCTCGTGGTTGGTTTCCGTTCCAGGCTAGGGTTAGGGTTAGGGAACGGCAAGGCTTAGGGCACAGGTGAGGGTACGGAAACGTGGGAGGGTCGGGCTACGTGCTGACGCACGTGTCAGTGCCAGCGTACGGGCCAGGAGTAGGCAACGGCGTAGGATAAAGTGTATGGCTGCTGGTGGATTTGCGTTCCGGGCTAGGGTTAGGGTTAGGGAATGACAAGGCTTAGGGCACAGGTGAGGGTACGGAAACGTGGGAGGGTCAGGCTACGTGCTGACGCACAGGTCAGTGCCAGCGTACAGGTCAGGAGTAGGGTACGGCGTAAGGAAAAGTGTAGGGCTGGTGGTGGGTTTCTATTCCGGGCTAGGGTTAGGGTTAGGGAACGGCAAGGCTTAGGGCACAGGTGAGGGTACGGAAACGTGGGAGGGTCAGGCTACGTGCTGACGCACGTGTCAGTGCCAGCGTACGGGTCAGGAGTAGGGTACGGCGTACGGTAAGGTGTAGGGCTGGTGGTGGCTTTCTATTCCCGGCTAGGGTTAGGGTTAGGGAACGGCAAGGCTTAGGGCACAGGTGAGGGTACGGAAACGTGGGAGGGTCAGGCTACGTGCTGACGCACGGGTCAGTGCCAGCGTACGGGCCAGGAGTAGGCAACGGCTTAAGGTAAGTTGTAGGGCTGGTGGTGGGTTTCTATTCCGGGCTAGGGTTAGGGTTAGGGAACGGCAAGGCTTAGGGCACAGGTGAGGGTACAGAAACGTGGGAGGGTCGGGCTACGTGCTGACGCACGGGTCAGTGCCAGCATACGGGTCAGGAGTAGGCAACGGCGTAGGATAAAGTGTAGGGCTGGTGGTGGGTTTCCATTCCGGGCTAGGGTTAGCGTTAGGGAACGGCAACGCTTAGGGCACTGGTGAGGGTACAGAAACGTGGGAGGGTCAGGCTACGTGCTGACGCACGGGTCAGTGCCAGCTTCCGGCCAGGAGTAGGCAACGGCTTAAGGTAAGGTGTAGGGCTGGTGGTGGGTTTCTATTCCGGGCTAGGGTTAGGGTTAGGGAACGGCAAGGCTTAGGGCACAGGTGAGGGTACAGAAACGTGGCAGGGTCGGGCTACGTGCTGACGCACGGGTCAGTGCCAGCGTACGGGCCAGGAGTAGGCAACGGCTTAAGGTAAGGTGTAGGGCTGGTGGTGGGTTTCTATTCCGGGCTAGGGTTAGGGTTAGGAAACGGCAAGGCTTAGGGCACAGGTGAGGGTACAGAAACGTGGGAGGGTCGGGCTACGTGCTGACGCACGGGTCAGTGCCAGCGTACGGGCCAGGAGTAGGCAACGGCGTAGGATAAAGTGTAGGGCTGGTGGTGGATTTGCGTTCGGGGCTAGGGTTAGGGTTAGGGAACCGCAAGGCTTAGGGCACAGGTGAGGGTACGGAAACGTGGGAGGGTCAGGCTACGTGCTGACGCACAGGTCAGTGCCAGCGTACAGGTCATGAGTAGGGTACGGCGTAAGGTAAGGTGTAGGGCTGGTGGTGGGTTTCTATTCCGGGCTAGGGTTAGGGTTAGGGAACGGCAAGGCATAGGGCACAGGTGAGTGTACGGAAACGTGGGAGGGTCAGTCTACGTGCTGACGCACGGGTCAGTGCCAGCGTACGGGTCAGGAGTAGGTTATGGCGTAAGGTAAGATGTAGGGCTGGTGGTGGGTTTCTATTCAGGGCTAGGGTTAGGGTTAGGGAACAGCAAGGCTTAGGGCACAGGTGAGGGTACGGAAACGTGGGAGGGTCCCGCTACGTGCTGACGCACGGGTCAGTGCCAGCGTACGGGCCAGGAGTAGGCAACGGCGTAGGATAAAGTGTAGGGCTGGTGGTGGATTTGCGTTCTGGGCTAGGGTTAGGGTTAGTTAACGGCATGGCTTAGGGCACAGGTGAGGGTACGGAAACGTGGGAGGGTCAGGCTACGTGCTGACGCACGGTTCAGTGCCAGCGTACGGGCCAGGAATAGGGTACGGCGTAAGGTAAGGTGTCAGGCTGGTGGTGGGTTTCCGTTCCGGGCTAGGGTTAGGGTTAGGGAACGGCAAGGCTTAGGGCACAGGTGAAGGTACGGAAACGTGGGAGGCTCGTGCTACGTGCTGACGCACGGGTCAGTGCCAGCGTACGGGCCAGGAGTAGGCAACGGCGTAGGATAAAGTGTAGGCTGGTGGTGGATTTGCATACTGGGCTAGGGTTAGGGTTAGGGAACGGCAAGGCTTAGGGCACAGGAGAGGGTACGGAAACGCCAGAGTGTAAGGCTACGTGCTGATGCACGGGGCAGTGCCAGAGTACAGGCCAGGAGTAGGCAACGGCGTAGGGTAAGGTGTAGGGCTGGTGGTGGGTTTCCATTCCGGGCTAGGGTTAGGGTTAGGGAACGGCAAGGCTTAGGGCACAGGTGAGGGTACGGAAACGTGGGAGGGTCAGGCTACGTGCTGACGCACGGGTCAGTGCCAGCGTACGGGCCAGGAGTAGGCAACGGCTTAAGGTAAGGTGTAGGGCTGGTGGTGGGTTTCTATTCCGGGCTAGGGTTAGGGTTAGGGAACGGCAAGGCTTAGGGCACACGTGAGGGTACAGAAACGTGGGAGGGTCGGGCTACGTGCTGACGCACGGGTCAGTGCCAGCGTACGGGCCAGGAGTAGGCAACGGCTTAAGGTAAGGTGTAGGGCTGGTGGTGGGTTTCTATTCAGGGCTAGGGTTAGGGTTAGGGAACGGCAAGGCTTAGGGCACAGGTGAGGGTACAGAAACGTGGGAGGGTCGGGCTACGTGCTGACGCACGGGTCAGTGCCAGCGTACGGGCCAGGAGCAGGCAACGGCGTAGGATAAAGTGTAGGGCTGGTTGTGGATTTGCGTTCGGGGCTAGGGTTAGGGTTAGGGAACGGCAAGGCTTAGGGCACAGGTGAGAGTACGGAAACGTGGGAGGGTCAGGCTACGTGCTGACGCACAGGTCAGTGCCAGCGTACAGGTCAGGAGTAGGGTACGGCGTAAGGTAAGGTGTAGGGCTGGTGGTGGGTTTCTATTCCGGGCTAGGGTTAGGGTTAGGGAACGGCAAGGCATAGGGCACAGGTGAGGGTACGGAAACGTGGGAGGGTCAGGCTTCGTGCTGACGCACGGGTCAGTGCCAGCGTTCGGGTCAGGAGTAGGTTATGGCGTAAGGTAAGGTGTAGGGCTGGTGGTGGGTTTACGTTCCGGGCTAGGGTTAGGGTTAGGGAACGGCAAGGCTTAGGGCACAGGTGAAGGTACGGAAACGTGGGAGGCTCGTGCTACGTGCTGACGCACGGGTCAGTGCCAGCGTACGGGCCAGGAGTAGGCAACGGCGTAGGATAAAGTGTAGGCTGGTGGTGGATTTGCGTTCTGGGCTAGGGTTAGGGTTAGGGAACGGCAAGGCTTACGGCACAGGAGAGGGTACGGAAACGCCAGAGTGTAAGGCTACGTGCTGATGCACGGGGCAGTGCCAGAGTACAGGCCAGGAGTAGGCAACGGCGTAGGATAAAGTGTAGGGCTGGTGGTGGGTTTCCATTCCGGGCTAGGGTTAGGGTTAGGGAACGGCAACGCTTAGGGCACAGGTGAGGGTACGGAAACGTGGGAGGGTCAGGCTACGTGCTGACGCACATGTCAGTGCCAGCGTACGGGCCAGGAGTAGGCAACGGCTTAAGGTAAGGTTTAGGGCTGGTGGTGGGTTTCTATTCCGGGCTAGGGTTAGGGTTAGGGAACGGCAAGGCTTAGGGCACAGGTGAGGGTACAGAAACGTGGGAGGGTCGGGCTACGTGCTGACGCACGGGTCAGTGCCAGCGTACGGGCCAGGAGTAGGCAACGGCTTAAGGTAAGGTGTAGGGCTGGTGATGGGTTTCTATTCCGGGCTAGGTTTAGGGTTAGGGAACGGCAAGGCTTAGGGCACAGGTGAGGGTACAGAAACGTGGGAGGGTCGGGCTACGTGCTGACGCACGGGTCAGTGCCAGCGTACGGGCCAGGAGTAGGCAACGGCGTAGGATAAAGTGTAGGGCTGGTGGTGGATTTGCATACGGGGCTAGGGTTAGGGTTAGGGAACGGCAAGGCTTAGGGCACAGGTGAGGGTACGGAAACGTGGGAGGGTCAGGCTACGTGCTGACGCACAGGTTAGTGCCAGCGTACAGGTCAGGAGTATGGTACGGCGTAAGGTACCGTGTAGGGCTGGTGGTGGGTTTCTATTCCGGGCTAGGGTTAAGGTTAGCGAACGGCAAGGCTTAGGGCACAGGTGAGGGTACAGAAACGTGGGAGGGTCGGGCTACGTGCTGACGCACGGGTCAGTGCCAGCGTACGGGCCAGGAGTAGGCAACGGCGTAGGATAAAGTGTAGGGCTGGTGGTTGATTTCTGTTCCGGGCTAGTGTTAGGGTTAGGGAACGGCAAGGCTTAGGGCACAGGTGAGGTTACGGAAACGTGGGAGGGTCAGGCTACGTGCTGACGCTCGGGTCAGTGCCAGCGTACGGGCCAGGAGTAAGCAACGGCGTAAGGTAAGGTGTAGGGCTCGTGGTTGGTTTCCGTTCCAGGCTAGGGTTAGGGTTAGGGAACGGCAAGGCTTAGGGCACAGGTGAGGGTACGGAAACGTGGGAGGGTCGGGCTACGTGCTGACGCACGTGTCAGTGCCAGCGTACGGGACAGGAGTAGGCAACGGCGTAGGATAAAGTGTATGGCTGGTGGTGGATTTGCGTTCCGGGCTAGGTTTAGGGTTAGGGAATGACAAGGCTTAGGGCACAGGTGAGGGTACGGAAACGTGGGAGGGTCAGGCTACGTGCTGACGCACAGGTCAGTGCCAGCGTACAGGTCAGGAGTAGGGTACGGCGTAAGGAAAAGTGTAGGGCTGGTGGTGGGTTTCTATTCCGGGCTAGGGTTAGGGTTAGGGAACGGCAAGGCTTAGGGCACAGGTGAGGGTACGGAAACGTGGGAGGGTCAGGCTACGTGCTGACGCACGTGTCAGTGCCAGCGTACGGGTCAGGAGTAGGGTACGGCGTACGGTAAGGTGTAGGGCTGGTGGTGGCTTTCTATTCCCGGCTAGGGTTAGGGTTAGGGAACGGCAAGGCTTAGGGCACTGGTGAGGGTACGGAAACGTGGGAGGGTCAGGCTACGTGCTGACGCACGGGTCAGTGCCAGCGTACGGGCCAGGAGTAGGCAACGGCTTAAGGTAAGGTGTAGGGCTGGTGGTGGGTTTCTATTCCGGGCTAGGGTTAGGGTTAGGGAACGGCAAGGCTTAGGGCACAGGTGAGGGTACAGAAACGTGGGAGGGTCGGGCTACGTGCTGACGCACGGGTCAGTGCCAGCATACGGGTCAGGAGTAGGCAACGGCGTAGGATAAAGTGTAGGGCTGGTGGTGGGTTTCCATTCCGGGCTAGGGTTAGGGTTAGGGAACGGCAACGCTTAGGGCACTGGTGAGGGTACGGAAACGTGGGAGGGTCAGGCTACGTGCTGACGCACGGGTCAGTGCCAGCGTACGGGCCAGGAGTAGGCAACGGCTTAAGGTAAGGTTTAGGGCTGGTGGTGGGTTTCTATTCCGGGCTAGGGTTAGGGTTAGGGAACGGCAAGACTTAGGGCACAGGTGAGGGTACAGAAACGTGGGAGGGTCGGGCTACGTGCTGACGCACGGGTCAGTGCCAGCGTACGGGTCAGGAGTAGGTTATGGCGTA